>NC_059429.1:10597858-10617869 GCF_021028975.2 Sphaerodactylus townsendi
TGTTTTAACTTTTTGTATGTTGTGGGGTCCAAAAGTTGTCTGATTTTTTCCTTGTATTGGTCTGTTTCCATGATAACCGTGGCATTACCTTTATCTGCTGGTAGAATGATGATTTCTGAACACGGCCATACAGCCCGGAAACCACACAGCACCCAACTTTCCATTTCCTTTCCTATGACAGTGGCTGAGGCTTGATGCTTCAAAAGACATAAGAAGCTTATCTATGTGTAATTCAACACAGTGTGTATGAAGTCTGGATCCGGATTTCAAGGAGAGGACTAGTTTCATTATCCTGATTTTTTGAGAGTGTCCTTACTGTTTCAGGATTCCATGGTGGGGGGCAGTTCCCTGCATTCTGGGATTTCAGTTTTATTTTTAAAATTTCCTTCTGTCTTCCTCCCCATCGATAGGCAGCAGGAGCAGGGATTGAGGGAAGGAGAAAAAGGTAGCTGACCCGGGTAAACACCTGTTAGTCTGTCTCTGGTTTTCCTTTTAAAATTTAAAGGGTAATATCTAGGAAGACCTGGCTTCCAGAGTTCCAGTGGCCAAGTATACTATCATAGAAATGACTAGCCCTTTAACATTTAAAGGGACCAGAGAGGCAGACCTACTGCTGAGCTGACTAATAGCTGGTAGTGGGGCTTCCAGAGTCTTGGGCTCACTCTGCACGGGCCAAAAACAGTGCCCATGGAATGGTAAAAACACCATTCCATGGGTGCAGTTAGCATGGTTGCCACCTCTACAATGAGCGAGTCTTTTCAAAAACTGCATTTGTATCCCGGTGCTGAGTGAACTGCACCAGGTTGAAGGTGCCGCTGTTCGGCACCCCCATTGCATTTGTAAACTTACCTGCTCTTCCCTGTGCAGCTCCGCAGGGACAAGGGGACACGCCTCCTGCTCTCTGACCCCCGAGGCATTGCCATGGCCCACGGGGACATGTCCCCTCATCCCTGTGGAGCTGCACAGGGAAGAGAAGGTAAGTTTACAAACACAATTAAGGCACCTCTGTGCGAAGGCACCTCCATGGACAGCGGCAGCTCTGGGACCACCCACACGGGAGCGTGTGAATGGTCCCAGGGTTCCACTGGCATCATATTTGCTGGTGTATCACCACTGCAAAGACCCATGCGTAATGGGCCAGTTGTGCTGACCATTAATTCCAATTGGAGGGTTGACCAGGCTTATGGACAGCAGGTCTGTCCATATGTTCCTTTACAGTTGAAAAGGAAAAGAAATACTGAACTAGCCAAGACTCACCTAGCCGGCATCAGCTCTACTGGGCCATGTTGCAGGCCTTCCTTCTAGTTAGAGTCCTCACCACAGGCATCAGAGATTGAAGAGCCTTCTCTGACAGCCATTTGGATATATTTTATTGATTTAATGTCATAATAATGTGTAAAAGTTTCTTGGTCAGCTCTCATCATGGTGCAAGGATTGGGGAACACATACCTATTCCCTACTTCAAATTCAAAATCAGGGTGACCCATCCAGAATCCTGGAATGTATTAGAGATAAACTGTAGTATACACAGTATTCGCCACATTAAAAAAAGAGACCTCGAGGGAGGTGGCTTTGGCATCTGTGAAAAAAGCTGTGTGAATGAGCCTGATCTGCTCTCAACTTGCCTATTCAGTAAAGATCACTTGAACTGTTCTGTCCAGGGTGCTGAATCAAAGTATTTATGTGAGAAGAGGTAATTGAACACCAGCTGTACCAAAAAAAAAATCCAACCCATAATGTCTGGAGATGAAAAAGAACAGGAATAGCTCAGCTCCATTCTGCTTGCCCATCCACCAATGCTGAGTGCATTACATCTGATCACATCTCCCTTTCACCACAAGCAGTGGGTTACAAAGTCTAATTAACTACTTTCTGTCTCTAGGGATTGTAAAATGTTGCCATAGGAAATAAAAGGCTCCGTGCAAATCATTAGGGAGTTGGCAAGGGCAGGTGATCTCTCCTGGTTCCCGTCTCCTCATTCATCCCTAGCTGTCCTATCTGCCTGATCTACAACTGCTGTTATTATTTTTATTAGCATTGTGCCAGATTAGAGGAGGCAGCTCACCAAGGTCAAATTTTGTTTTATCACAACAAGAGTTATACACCAAAGCAAAACTCAGTAGAGGTTTCACAGCTGTGGGCAGCAGAGTGAAACACTTTTAAAAGTCAATTTGATGACAAATTTCTGAATTACCGTTGATTCGCAGAACCCTTCCAAGCTAGAGTGATGTCAAATTAAGAGTGCTCATAAATCAGGAGAATAGAGCTTTCTTCCCAGTATGAGATAGGTAATTTGTACTGATGTCCCTTGCCATGATACTTGACAGCCCATTACTGTGTGTGATACAAAATATTTTGCCAGGTGGAGTGACATGTCATACTCAAAATTCCCAACTGTACAATTTTCCTGCTGATTCCATTTTGAGGTTTATAGTGACCAGGTAACCAAGAAGGTCTAATAACAGACTGGGGAACCAACAGGCCTAATAACAGAATGAGTTCTAATGGGTTACAGATGATGAATTAAAATACAATACAAATAGTAAACATTTTCATTAAAACCAAATGTGTTTAGGTTTTAAATCTTATATCAGAAATGTTGAATTTGGTATTTTGAATAATTTTACTTTATGGAGCGTATTATATGAATGTGTACCACTGAGGAAGACCTACTGGCTAAAATGCATTTGATTGTAATGCTTTTTTTTGCCTACTAGTATTGGATTGAAATCTTGTATTGTATTAAAATAATCTTAATTCATTATATCTAACCCATTAGTATTCATTCTGTTTTTTAGATCTGTTGCCTACCTTCCTGCTTGCCTAGTTTTTTTTGGGATTAACTCTTCTGTTTTGATTCATAATGACCAACTAGTCTAAAAAATGTTTAGAGTAGAAACTTCAGGGATGTGTACATGAAGTGTTATTGATGACTTTATCATCGATCTTGTGCCTTGCAGTCTCTCATGGTCAGGTTACATGATCCTATTGTACCCTAATGAGAATTTTCCATATCTATCTGAAGATCCCTACTGGAAAGCGAACTTGAGCCATGCCCAAAATTCCTTTGGCAGCACCTGTGCCCTCTTTCCTGGCTGCAGCTATGAATTCAGCAAGGACGTTGGCACCTATTGCCCCAGCTTGGCGGCTGTAAGGTGTTCCTCTACTGGAAAGTATGTTAGGACATGCCAAGCTATCAGTGCATTCCTTTATGACTCCAGTGCTAGGCCCACTGTTTTCATTTATGATCTCACAAAAGCTCAGCTAAAGTAGGTTGGCAGTTAACGATTGGGTTACAAAGGACTACTGCCAGTATGCTCACTTGGAAAAAGGGTGCTCAATGAAAGCCACTTGGCTGCTAGGGAGACTGGTTTTGCCAAGAGTGGCTGGTGGAACAGAGCTTCTAATGGTGTGTTCTTTGCAAACGGATTCTTTGTCTTTCAGGTGCCAGCTGAATGATTTATGACTTGGCAAGAAAATAATATGATTAGTGGCAGCTTTGACACAGCTTGTTTGGCCTTAGGTTTGCATACTTAAGAATGTCACATATGCAGGGACACCAGGTGCAAGGCTACCAATAACTGGAATTATATAAGGGAAGGCAGGATTGCAAGTCCCCACACTGTTGCGTTCTTGTTGCCAAGATATGATTGACTAAACACTATTTAGTAGCTTATGTCCAACAAGGCTGATGCTAAAGAACACTACATACGAACATTTGAAAAAGCCTTGCTGAATCTGACCAAGCCCCATCAAGTCCAGAAGTTTATTCCCACAGTGGCCAACCAGGTGCCTCCATGAAGCCCACAAACAAGACCACTGCAGCCCCATTATTCTGCCTTTGTTTCACAATACCTAATGCAAAGGGTATGCTTCTCTGATACATGTGCATGGTAGTTAGAAAGGGGCAGGGCTGTCTGACAAAGTAGTCATCTTATTCATATTCTGGCTCTGTTTATATGACTTTGTATTGATAGGAGTTATAACTGAATGGTAGTTGGAATTATGTATGGTCAAAAAACATCTACATCCTTTCCTTCTCCATCCTCCCTGTGAAAACATTAACTAAAGTAATTCAGAGTAAGGTCTCCTCTTTCAGTGACTACAACATTGCAATGATTTGCAGGTGTGAAAAATAATCACAGACTGAGCTTTCTTAGCATCTGACATCAGCTCAATACAATACTTTTTAGTTGATATGTTCAGCTGTGGGTTGTAGCATGGTAAGACAGCAAGCAATGAGCATGCATGTGTGATTCAGCCCTTAACAATGTGTTGTGATGAGTGGGAGGATTGGTGTGAAATCAGGTTTCCCCTCCCCAAATAGAATGAGGAATATTTAATAAAGAAATAGGAGAGATAGAACAGTGGAGAAACAGAGGACTTTGCCACAACTACTAAGAAGCACAAGTTTTACATATGAAAATCCCAGAAAGCTGAGTAGTAGAAAGAGAGAGTCAGGAACAAGATATATCTTGGCCAATCATGCACAATGTGCTTGCTGCGTGATGGGAGCAAGTGTCGGTTGTAGCAAGATTTCTTGAACGGACCTGTTTCCTCAAGCCCCGCTTTAACTTTCCAATCTCTCCAGGGCAAGTGAGACCACTTTCAGCACAACTTTTAATTGGCTTCTCTGCCAGAGCAGGACAGATTTGCCTGTGAGCATAGCTTTGCCCCAGAGATCTTCCCTCCACCCATGGCCAGCCTCCTCTCATTCTCACACCATCTTGCATGCCTTTCCCTCACCCTCCCTTCCATGTTTCTGACTATGTCAAGTAACAGAAAGGAAGCTGACTCACACAATACCAACCTCTAATTCTCTTAATATTTTGAGATATTGATATAAAGACAGCTTGGAAATAACAAGCCTCTGTTGTCCAATGACAGCAGCACTAGCAGCAGGAAGTATTGTATGGAGGGGAGGGGAGGGGGAGAGAATGTCTGTTCTAGAATAGTCCCCTTCTTCTGCAGCCTGTGGTCCAGGGAATTGTTTTGCCCTTTTCATTTAGGGTGGGGGGATGATTACCTTTGGAACAATAATATCAATATAAGTGCAGCTTAAAGGGCTAAGCCAGCAGTCTTGACTACAGAGTGTAATGAGATCTGTGCCTTTAAGAATCACTTGATGGGAAGAGTTAAGAGAGTCAGGCCTGGAAAACTCTTTGCAGAAAACCTCCAGGGAAAGGAGGGTTTCACTGACTCTAGAAAAACAATTCTGCTGCCAGTGTCAAGCTGGCATTCAATTTTGTATAGCACAAAGAGGCCCAAAATTAAACTAGTCTCTGGTGTGATACAGCCATTGATCTGTCGGCTGCAGACAGTGGCTGTTGAATTCATGTCGCCAGGTTAGCATCTTCCCTGGTGAATCTCACCAAGAGATGGGCCAGCATGTTGTTGCCCTTGTAGCTTTGTGGGCTTTCATCCAGCAAGATCATCATTTCCATTTCTCTTTCTTTAGCCCCTCTCATAATTTTGGAAAGTGAGTTACAAATCGATTCTGTACTTACTGCAAATTGCTCTTCACACATGAGAGACATTAACAAGTTGGCAGTGGCTGGCAGTATCCAGCCTTGACTCCCTACAGCATCCAGGAAATAAAACAAGCTCTGACTGCTGCTCTTTTGCCCTTTCTTTGGAGCAACTGCCCCAGCGATAGTCTCTTGTACTTATGCTTTAGCTTCTGAAGTTATTCCCAAGCAAATATTGTGGCCATATATCTGAGACTAACTTCTGAACCAAGTGTTTGAAACAAACACTTGTGCTCTGTATAAGTTAAAAGTTTGTTCTTTTAAAATTTAGTGAGTTGGGTCAAACCAAATTCTCTGGTGGTCAAAAGGGAGGATGCAAAAAGGCTATGCTGGGGATCATGGGTCCTGCAATGACAAAAACAAAATGGGTCATGGACTGTGGTAAAGATGAGCACTGGAAAAGATTGTGTGAAATATCTGGCTGGATCCAACCCAGCTTTGGTCACATTGAAATGCTGCAACACCACCCGTCCCCTATCAGTTGGTTTCCTACACATTTGCAGGATTGTGGATTATGTGTTGTTATGGTTTGTGGTTGATAAATGTGAACTTATCTAACTGTGATCCTAAGCAGAATTAGATATTAAGCCCATTGAACCTAGCAGATTTAGAAGGGTATTTCTGTTTCAGAATGTTCTGAAACTCTGTCAATTTACCCATGATTGGTTAAAGATGTAGTGTAGCAGTGGAATTAATGCATTTGCTGTAGCATTTGCTGAAACTGCCAAAGCAAGTCAATAGAAGTCAAGTTTCAGAGTATGTCGATTTGGATTCAAGTATTCATCACAGGAAATTAATACTTAGGCTGGATAAACACTGTTGGTTTCTATACCAACAAAGTGTTGTCAGCTTGTGCTTCCCAGCTTCAAGATAACATTATTCATTGTTTAAGTGTGCTGTTCATGAGAACTCACACATTTGAATATTCATTTTTTTTTTGAGTTTTCACAAACTTTATTGTTTAAAAAAATTAAGTATACACATAAATAAACAATTACATTCCAATTATGTTTGTACAGAGAAAATTAACGTTGTTTCTACCAAGCAACTTTTTCCGGGTCTATAAACAAAATGCTTGGTTAGTTCCTTCTCTCTTTACAACTTTAACTTCCGCATTGGTTTAGCTGGATCTGAGAATTAAACAGTGAAAAAAAACAATATATACTAATAAGAGTTATTATACTTATTAAATATATAACTTCTTCTAATGATGTATTTAATCTAAGTCAATATACATATTATACATTTTTTATTATATTATACCATTACTTTCAGTTCTCTGTAAGCACAATTTTACTAAATATTTGTTTCTTATCCTTTTCAATAAACTGAAGATAATCTTTCCATGTCCTCTCAAATTTATTCCAAGGTAGCTCCTTAATTTTGACTGATAGCCTATCTATATCCATATGGTCCGCTATTTTAGATAACCATTCTTCTCTTGTTAGGTGACCCTCTCCCTTCCAGTTTTTGGCTATCAGGACTTTTGCTGCCGTAGTCATGTATAAGAACAGTTCTATATTTATTTTAGGAATCCTTCCTATTCCTATATTCAATAAATATATTTCTGGTGCAAAATCTATTTGTGTTTTCATTATTTTCTTTATATTTTCATGTATTATCGCCCAAAATTTTTTAATTTTTGGACAAAACCACCACATATGCATCATATTTCCTTCTTCTTTATGACAGTGCCAACATTTCACATTGGTGTTTTTATTTATTTTTGCCAATTGAATTGGGGTTATGTACCATCGGTGGTATAATTTAAGATAATTCTCCCTCAATTCTAGGCTCGCTGAAAACTTTGCATTTATTTTCCAGCTAAATTCCCAATCTTCATATGCTATTGGTTTTTTTATATCCTGTGCCCATTTTACCATAACATCTGTTACATTTTCTTTCTCCGTCTGTAGATTCACTAATAGCTTGTATAATTTGGAGAGTCTTTTGTTTGATTCTAACAGTAATATTTTGTCTAACTCGGTTGGTTTTTTGTTAATTGTCCATTCCATCATGTCCTTCCTGTATTGTGATTGTATTTGATGATAAGTAAACCAATGACACATTTCTTGTCCAATTATTATCTCTTGTCTTTCTTTAAGTCGTGTGTTGTCTTGTGTCCAAATTAGGGTGTCAAGGTATGTCAGCCAAGGTTTGTTGCTATTGTTTTGAATATTTAAACAACCTTCGGTTCTTGACAACCAGTAAGGTAATTTATTATAATATGAATATTTGTATTTTTCCCATACCGTTAGCAATGCTCTCCTAAATATATGATTATTGAAAGTCCTATCTTTTTCTTTTCTTGTGGGCCAGAGATATTCATGCCAGCCTGCCCTGATGTTGTAGCCCTCTATTTCCAAAAGTTCTTCCTTATCTAAATTGATCCAGTCTCGAACCCAAAGCATCGCTGCAGCATCATAATACGTTTGAAGATCTGGATAGGCAAAGCCTGCTTTCTTTTTATTTTCTATTAACGATACATACTTGATACGATGTCTCTTTTGATTCCAAACAAAATTCAGTAGATCTTTTTTCCATTCTGTGATTGTTTTTGGACTATATATAACAGGTAAGTTTCGAAATAAGTACATTATCTTGGGTAGTACCATGGTTTTTATCATTTCGATTTTTCCTGTAAATGAGATGGGTAAGTTGTTCCATTTAACCAGATCTTTTTTTATTTCCATCCATTTTTTCTTATAATTATTATTAAATAATTGGTTATTATTATTTTCAATCTCTATCCCAAGGTATTTTACTCTCTTCTCCACTTGTATATTAGTTTCTAGGGTTATTTTCTTTTTTTCTTTTTCTGTTAGGTTAAAGCCAAGAATTTTTGTCTTTTTCCTGTTTAAGATAAATCCTGCTTGTTGTCCAAATTGTTCCACTGTATTAATGGTTTGTATTAAGTTCTGCATTGGATCGTCAATAAAGAGTACTAAATCATCGGCGTATGCCCTTAATTTTATATTTGTTTTTTTAATCCTTAGTCCTTTATAGCAATTACTGCTTCTTAGTTTTTCTAGTAAAACCTCTAGAACCAGGTTAAATATCAATGGCGATAGCGGGCATCCTTGTCGCGTACCTTTTTGTATCTGTATTTCTTTCGATCTTATTCCATTTATAATTATATTAGCTTTTTGTAAGTTATATATACTACTTACAGAATTTACAAAGCTTCCTTGCAGGCCCATTTGTTGTAACATGCGTTTCATGAATTGCCAACTGATGTTGTCAAATGCTTTTTCAGCATCAACGAAGATAAGAGCTGCTTTGTTGCTAGGGTTCCAGTTCAGGAATTCGATGGTATTTATCACTGCTCTAATGTTGTCGGTGATACTTCGTCCTCTAATGAATCCAGTTTGATCTTTTTTAATATATTGTTGTACCACATTCTGCAATCTCTGCGCCAACACTGTTGCAAAGATTTTATAATCTGTATTGAGTAGTGATATCGGTCTAAAACCACCTACTGTTAAGTTCTCATCGGATGTTTTTGGTAATAGACTGATGTTAGCTTGTTTCCATGTCTCTGGCATTTGAGCTGTCAATGCAACGTTGTTTATGACTTCTGTTAATTTGGGTACCAGGATATCTTGAAATAATTTATAGTATTGGGCTGTATAGCCGTCTGGTCCAGGGGTCTTATTCTTTTTTGCCTTCATTATTGCACTCCTGATTTCTTCCACATCGAAGGTTTTATTTAATTCATCTAGATGTGATTTTTCTATTCTACCTTTTACATTATTCAGTATGTATTTTCCCATTTCTAATTCATTTTGTTGTCCTTGTTTATATAGATCTGAATAATATTTATTTATTTTTTCTATTATCATTTTTTGATCTGTCAAGTAATGTTCTCCTTCTTTTAATTTGGTTATTATCTTTCTTTCTTTTTCCTGTTTTATTTTAATGCCAATCCATTTTCCTACATTTTTCGCATTGTAAAAGTGTTTTTGTTTATCTCGTTTTAGTTTATTTAAGGCTTCTAATTGCCATTGGTCGTGTAATAAATCTCTTAATATTTTAATTTGGTTTGTTATCTTCTTATTTCTTGGTTGTTGTCGTTGTTGCTGTTCCAGGGATGTAAGTTCTTTCATTAGCTCTTTTTGTCTTTCTTCTTTTTTTTTCCTAAGTTTGCTTCTTTCTTTTATTAAAATTCCTCTGATGAAAGCTTTGTGGGCATCCCAGATAATTTTCTCATCATCTACTGTTCCTTCATTAAATTGGAAATATTCTATTATGTTTTTCCTACATTCTTCTTCTACTTCTTTATTTTCCAAAATATAATCATTCAATTTCCATGTCCATGAATTCGCATTAAATTCTAATTGCCATAAAATCGGGTTATGATCAGAGAAAATTTTCGGTAATAGGGAAATATCCTTAGTTTTAGTCACTAATTGTGGGGATGTCCAAATCATGTCTATTCGGGTGGCAGAATTGTGTCTATATGAGTAAAAGGTGTAATCTTTAGCCTCACCCCATTTTTCCCTCCACACATCTTTTAGATGGTAGCTTTCCATCATGCCGAAAAAAGCTTGAGGTAACTTTACTGAGTTGGTTTTATTTACCCCTTTTCTTTTCCTTAAATTTTTAGCCGCTGTTCTGTCTTTCTGTGGGTCGACTATCCCATTAAAGTCTCCCATGCAAACCACCTTTTCATAGTGGTAGGCTGCTAATACTCTTGTTAGGTTTTTATAGTATTGTTGCTTTTTTTCATTAGGTGCATATATCCCTAGCAGCAATATTTTCTCCCCTGTCACATTTATTTCCACTCCAATATATCTTGCTTGAGGGTCTTCTAATTTTAATATCGGTTTTAGATGTTGCTTAACATATAACGCTATTCCCCTCTTTTTTTTCTTATGTGCAACATGAAAAAGTTCCCCAAGCGATTTCCTTTTGATAAGTTCTTCATCCTTTTTTTTAATATGCGTTTCTTGAATGCATATTATATCACACCTTTGTTTGTACAGGAATTGGAAAAATGTCCTACGTTTTTGTGGTATGTTTAATCCATTAATATTGTTTACTAAAATCTTCAAATTCATTATTTTAACGTCTTATTGTGATGAAGACAGTATTGTCTTTTGTCTCTTTGGTTCTCTTTGCCAATATCTTTACCATCTCTTCAATCTATTTACAATTTTAATACCATCTTTCTTATATCCTGATATGTTTTTTTTTATTCTTTATTATTTCTACTCCTCATTGTCTATCTCTTAAGTTCAAGAACCATGTAAATATACTTCCAACTGTATCATGTTCCCTTTTCCCCTTTTTTTCTTTCTGTTTTCCTTTCGCTTTTGAGAATTGTGGTTCTGAGGAACCAAACCATAGAATCCCCTATAATAACTACATATATATACACGTATACAGGAGTTACACATATGCATACTCTATCTCTCTCTATATACATTTTTATACTTCCTTATTTTACAATATTATTTACCCATGCACATCCTGGGTTTTTCCAACCTTCATTGATCCATTCATTCAATTCATTTTGTAAATATACATATAAATCTAAATAGTCCTATATCCTATTCTATATATTTTTTTTAATGTGTATGTTTATGTATTACCCTCTAGGTGAGATGAAGGGGTGGTTCAATGTAATATATTTCCCTTCTTTTTTTTCTATCTTATCAACTATCAACTTGATTTATCTAGTTAATATAACTCTACTACTAAATCTGATTGTTTGGGTCCACATATTATCTTAATATTTTCTAATTACAACAAATGAATTTACCCATGTATGTAGACTTCTACCTAACTATAATCAAATATTCCTCTTATACATATATATATGCATACCCACCATAAAGAATATAGGGGGGCTCTAGTTCCTATATATTTCATTCTAGTTTAATCAACTTAAATTAATCAACTTAAATTATCTACTTGGTATGAATTCTTATTTTATGTTAAAGGTATTGTCTAAGGTATACATATGAAGCTTTAAAATGGCAAAGAATTAATTTCTCTATATAAAGCTATATATACATCTTGAATTTACCAACATTCTAGCATGTCTCATTTTGTCCAGTTCTTTTTTATTCTTCTGCATGAAGTCCTTTCATTTTTCTTCTTAGGTATTTATAGTCCAATTTTTACTTCTTTGTAAGTGAAGTTGATAGTCCTTCTATCACTTCCCATCGGTAGAGAATGTTTGTTATTTCTTCTTGAGGGGTTTCCAGTCAGGGGGGGTATATTTTTTTCCGTCTTCTCCGTGTAATGGCAATAGGTATTTCTTTTAACAATGTCAATTCTTGATTCCTCAATTCTCAATTTCTGCTTTGCTTGTTCTCTTAGTAAGCGCGTCCCTTGTTTCTTTTTGAGCAGAAAGGTCACAATGATGTCCCCTGGGAACATTATTCTCTCTAGCAAATTTTGAGTTGACTCTGAAAATTAGAAGTCTATTTCTGCTTCTAATTCTTTTCAGCATCATACTCAATAAACTTGGCCAATTCAGCTATTATCCTCTTTTCCAGTTCTTCTTGATCTTTCTTCTTTTAATCCTCTAATCAGATATATGTCTTTTTTTCTTTGCTTCTTAACTCCATTAACATTTATTTTTTTTCTCCGGTCCAAAGCTTCTATATCAGTTTATCTTTTTCATCCATTCTTTTCTCCTATTGTAACCATTTGTTCTTTTAACTTCACCAAATCAAGTCTTGCTTTTGTAGCTAGGGACCGCTTTCTTCCAGTTTTTAATCCTATGCCTATTTCTTGTTTAATTTCCTTAAAGTTACTTTGCATATTATCTTGTTGGGGAAGCGTCACAATAAAATTCTGTTGCATAGCAGAAATCATATCATACAGTGTTCTCCATTTTCGGGGCCGCATTCTCGATCCCCTCCTGCAAAGCACCTGTTATTTCCTCAATTACACCTCCTTTCTCTTTCGCTTGCGTCTTTCCTCTACCGGTCGCCATTTATTTTCTCACTCAGCACTTGGTAAAAATGAGGCTTCGGTCTTAGACTGTCTTCAATTCCTTTAACTTATTACTTCAGCCACACATCTTTTCACACAGTACACTCTTTTTTTTAAGTGCTCCTTTAATACTTCCTGCTTTCCAAACTGCTTTGTTTATATCCCCGTTCTCTTTAGCAAGTGCCAGAAGCGGCTAATTAAGCTACTTCTCTATGGTTTTGTAGCCACTTCCTTGCACTTCACAGCGGATCCTCCTCCGTTCACTCCACCCATTTCTCACTCGTCTTCGTCCTCACCAATGTCCTTAAAGCGGTAAAAGTTTTATTTTCCCTTTTCTTGTTATATCCGGGTGACTGCTTCTTAACATCTCCTTATTTATTTGGGAGGTTTCTGTCTCCTGGCCCCTCCTCGGTATATTCAATTAAAGTTTACCGGCTCTTCTTCGAGATTACCGGGGGTCCCTTCTCCTGTTATTTCTCCCCTCTAATTTACGTGAAGTCTCCCGTCGTCCGTTTTGTAGCTTTATTTCCTCATATAGAGGTGGTAACATTTAGAAGAATTTGTGCTCTTTTGTAGTACAGATTTCACTAAACACAGTGTCTATTACTGCAAAGTTGAAAATAGTAAAGTCTCTAGGGTTTGGTTACGTTGCTTCAAAGGGGGAAGGCTGCTCTTCCAGCTTCCTCCACTCTTCCCCAACCGTCTCCAGCGCTGAAGAACTTTCCCGTCCGTTCCAGGCTCCCAATTACTGATTTTCCAACTCCACCGGACTCCCCCTCAAACAGGGTTCGGCGTGGGCAGGATTTCTTCCAGCTCCTTGAAGTCTCCTACCCCCCCAATAACTTAGGGGTTCGCCGCGGTGAAGGGTGTAGAGTTCAGCAGCCTCCAAAAGGTGCTGCCGCCGCTTCTTCTCCCAAACCGGAAGTCACACATTTGAATATTCAGAGATTTGGGTATCCACACATTAAGCAGAGGTCACTGAATGTACACTTAAAATGTCTCCAAGGGACACCTGAAGAGCCCTATGGTGCAGAGTGGTAAGCTGCACTACTGCAGTCAAAGCTCAGCTCACTGGAATTCAGTCCTGACAGAAGTTGGTTTCCAATAGCCAGCTCAAGATTGACTTAGCCTTCCATCCATCCGTCCAAGATTGATAAAATGAGTACCCAGCTCACTGGAGGTAAAATGTAGAGTCTACAGTGTAAATGATGTAGGATGGCAGTGTAGGTGATGAAGACAATGTTAAACCACCCTGTAAATGTAGTCTGCCTAGTAAATGTTGTAATGTGACATCACCCTATGGGTCAGCAATTACACGACAATTGCCCAGTGGACTTTACACCTGAAAGCTATAATGTATGATAAATCCAGAAATGAAATTTCCCATTATGATATTGAAATGTGAAGTAAATGTTGAAATATCTGTCTTTTATTTCTAGAATTTACAGGATTTTGAAGATGTTTTTGGAAACTTCTGGGTGTTGAAAGTGTTTTGTTGTTATTTCAGATCTGTTGATGATTAAAAAAAACTTATTAAACTTAAATTGTTTTGTTTATGATATTTTAATTCTATTTATTGCTGTTCACTTGGTACCGCTTTAATTGTGAGCCACCTTTAGTGACTCTGGAGAGGTGTATACAAGTGTTCCAATACAACTTTTTAAAACAAACAAACAAACAAACAAACATTCTAATGCTCTCACAACAGTTTCTGTGAAGCAGCTGTGCCAGACCTAAGAAAAATAGCATATAAAAACTCTATTCCATATAATGTTACTTCAAAGCTAAGAGGATGAAGAGGCAGGAAAAAGCCTGATTGTGAAGGGTTAATTTCTCACAGAGCCTGTTTCTGTGAGTAATATTCTGGGAGTAGGTGGAGTTCAGAACTCATTGCTGCTGACTGAATTATTGGGGGGAATTCTTGGAACCAGAAGGTTTCGATGTGTTTAGTGTTTATGTGTACACCTATGGTGTTGACAGGGAAAGGGTTTTTTTTAAGAAAAGGATTCCACTCTATCCATAGAGAGGAATAAACTCCGAGGGACAAGAAGAATTCTTAGACCAGGTTCTAAAAACAGAGATAATTCATCTCCTGAACTGCATTTATAAAACAGAGACAGAGAGAACTGGCTGAGTAAGAGAGATGGTGTCAGAAAGGTACCATTTTCTAATCAGGAGGGCATTTAAACTTAATGTGGGAGAAGAATTCCCATCTCTAGTTCTAAGGTAGATTTATTTCAAAAGCTCTGAAGTGATCCTACATTGTGGAAGTCTGAAGGGGAAAAGGAATTGGGTAAATACTCCTTTCATCTAGATTTTGGGAACACATGAACCTCTGAGTGCAATTCTGAATCAAAACTATATAACACAAAAGTCTGTTTTATTTTAAAGAATTTAGAAATCTGTAACAAACTGACATCTTGTTAAACAGCCAAATGCCATCTGAGCTGTAATACTAAGACATTTTAATAGTTGTAAGTAAGTCTGATTCTTTTCTTCTTACCTAATTTTCCCTGGTCTTATCCTATTCCCCTGAGGAGTTTAATAAAATTGGGTGAACTTTGAAAAGCCTCTAGTGTCATAATCTCAAACACAGGAGAGAGAAAGGGGGATCACCTCAGTTACTTAAACTGGTTCGATTATATATTTACTTTAGAGAGGTATGGGGGTAAGACCATTGAATAAGCCCCCCCTCCCCTGGGCAAAGGTTATATATAATAAAATTGAACAGAGAAATGATCAGAAGAAGAGAATTACAAAAGCAGTGGGGAACAATTCTATCTATGAATTATAGGTGAGATGGGAGATATTCCCAGTGTGACAGCAACAGTCCTAAAGCAGGCAGCACCATCTCTAGTCTTGTGGTAAGCCCACCACCATGCTTTAGTCTGCAGTGAAAAACACCCCAATTGTTCCCCCTTCTGCTCTCTGCCCAAATTCAAATTGAGGGGGGGGGGGGGCTTCCATAATCATTTTTCTGTCTTTTCCACAGACTTGATGAGATATTTTATTCAAAATGCAAGGATCATCAAGAGGGAGCCTTTATAGCTCTTGTAATCAACACTCCATTACATTTGTCAGGCAGAACCATCATGATAGGATGGTATGTCTGACCGTGGATGGGATAAGAGAGTGTTCCATTGTTACCATGAAGGTCCCATGGAAACATTGCACTCCTGCATGGATAGCAACAACATCTGGAACAAGGAAGGTTAGGCATGCACTTGCCTCCCCCGTTCTCCACAGTGTATAAGTGTCTGAAAGCTGTGTCTTCTGTAACAGGCCTAGTTGATATCCTCTTCTCTCCCTCCACTCCATTCTCCTTCATCTTTTTTTCTAAGCCCTCTTTGTTCTCTTCTGAGGTGGCATTTCTGTGGTGGTTTTCTCTTCATGTGGTATGGGCAGCCCAATTCAGATGTGGGAGGGGGAGCACGGCAGCCGCGCCTCTTCCTCTTCAGTTCCCCAGTGGCATGGGTAGGAGGTAAAATGTGAAACCTCTTTGCAAGCAATCTGCCTCATGCCCCAATTGCAAGCACCCCCTCCCTGTGGCACTTGTGCAGGGGTTACTACTTGGGTTCTCCAAACCCCAAAATCATTGGAAAAGCCAAAAAGGTGTCAGTTTTTTTCAGTGTTATTGATAATTTTCAGATCTTTTAATGCCATAGCTGAATTTTACCGAAGCCAAAAAAAAGCTGCTCACCCCTAGTAGTGAGCAGAGCTTGGACTGCAGCACTGCAGCTTACCACTCTGCACCACGGGACATTCTTGTGCACTTTTTACATGTCTACATTGTAGGGCACATCTATCTAGGAGTAATGATATAAATTTATTTAGCCAGTAAACGTGCATAAACTTAGGCAGCTGCAGCATATGATAAAGAAGTTGTCCTAAATTACTCATTAGTAACCATCACACATTTTAGAACTGAGCATAGCTAATCTATACTATGGTAAGATCCAGGAAGTTTTTTCAATCCGTCTTCCCCAACTACTACAGTCCTTGTCACTCATGGCTTTTGTCCTTGCAGGTCTCATGATCCTTAGAATAGCCTTTTGGGTGGTGAAAGGATATCCCTCCTTCCTCATCCAGCAGCAGAAAAGCTGGTTGGAACCAACCCTATCTTTGGACAAAGGTAGATAACATGTCACAGGTACTAGGGGAAAATTGCAAGGTAAGCCCCAGTTATAAACAATAACAAGTATATTTTGAACACTTGAAGCTGCCTTATACCTAATCAGACCATTGATCCATCAAGGCCAGTACTGTCTGTTTAGACCAGTAGCAGCTATCTGGGGTCCCAAATTGAGGTCTTACATGATGTTACCTGATCCTTTTCACTTCAGGAGATAGAATCAAGGACCTTCTGCATGCAAAGCATATGCTCTTCCACTGAGCCTTAGTTCCTCCTATTTCCCTGTGGTGTACAGTTTTTTATTTATGATGATAGTTGGCTTCTTCGTATATTGACTCCAAATTGTAGATATTTAACAGACCTCACAGATGTCTCCTGAAAAGTTTCCTGTTCTTGATCAGAACATGCCTTGGATTGGCCTGGGATGAATTGAAAGCACCAGGCAGGTGCTAAGTGACTTTTGTCCTCCACAAAAAAGCTTTAGCAATGGGAAGTGTTAGTATAGTTGTCAATTATAACCATCATTTATAGATTTAGACTGGAATGCTGAAAACTTTAACGAAAATTTGACCACTAGCCAAACTGAGCAAGACTGAACTTCTGGGTTGCATCTGAGTTAAATCTTCCTGGGCCGGTTTTGCACATTGAAATTGCTCCTCTGTTGGCACGGGGAATGCCCCAATGCAATTGGGAGTTCTGCACTGCTCCCGGCGCTGCAGCGTGTCTGCTACATTTTTGTCCCGGCACTGCCCCATGGCATTGGCTTTGCTCCATTGATTTCCAGAACTGCAAAGGTTGAGGCTCTTTTGGAATGTCCCTTTGTTGCTCCGGAGGCTCCCACTGCAGTGAAAATGTCAGCAGGGGCGTACCTAGGCAAACTGTAGCCTGGGGACAAAACTTGAGTTTGGTGCCCTCCCCCATATGGGCAACCACCCTCCCCCACCACGACCAAACAATGATTTTTTTGCACCAGGTCATTTCTAAATCACCATCACATTATAACTAACATCACGTGTAACCCATTAAGCCTCTATTAAAGGGACAGGATTTTTTTTCTCCAAGAAGTTGGTCAACCTAGCCAAGTGCCCCTCCACTAGCTTTCTATCATGTCAGAGTTTTCTTCCACATAGGTGGCACACTAGATGCTTACGAAAAACCCATAAAGCATCACCTTTACATCTGCAGAAAAAGATTCCTTTATCTTCCAACCTTTGCAGTATTTTCTGATTGGCCCCAAATCCATGCCTGTCATTTTGTGTTAGTGCCCACTCCCCTTTCTCATATCTCCAAATCTGCCAGGGTGGGGGGGAGCAATGGGCCATCAGGTGTACTCCAATCGATTGTGTGGTCGCTGGCCCATCGCTTCCCCCTCCCCCCAGCCAACAACAACAAACCTTCCTACGCAGTGGCATAGTAGTTAAGAGCAAGTGCATTCGAATCTGGAGGAACCAGGTTCAATTCCCCGCTCTGCTGTGGAGGCTTATCTGGGGAATTCAAATTAGCCTGTGCACTCCTACACACGCCAGCTGGGTGACCTTGGGCTAGTCACAGTTCTTCTTAGCTCTCTCAGTCCCACCCACCTCACAGGGTGTTTGTTGTGAGTGGGGAAGGGCAAGGAGATTGTAAGCCCCTTTGAGTCTCCTACAGGAGAGAAAGGGGGGGGGATATAAATCCAAACTCTTCTTCTTCTTCACTGGGTAACCTTGGGCAAGAGAAAATGCAGATGAGGAGAACCACAGTCAGCTCTTTAGAGGAAGGACTGGATTACAATGTGATAGGTAGAAAATATTCTATGGGATTCATTGCCACAAGATGTTTAGATGGCTTTTGCTATCTAGTCTAGGTGCTCAGGAGCAGCAGGAGCAGAAGGCCATTGCTTTCATATCCTGCATGTGAGCTCCCAAAGGCACCTGGTGGGCCATTGCGAGTAGCAGAGTGCTGGACTAGATGGACTCTGGTCTGATCCAGCAGGTTCGTTCTTATGTTCTTATGCTTATAAAAGGAAGTAAACATGAATGTGCAGCAACTGCCATTAGGCAGTATAATGGAGAAACAAACCCTCTATGTTCAGAAGAATTATTCTTCTGATTAAACACACACTTGGTATAAACAGAATAGTCATTGCTATAGCGTTCTGTTTCTGAGCTATCCAACAGTATCTGGCCACTGGAGGCAGAGAACTGAGCTCATCTGATCCAGCAAAAAAATTATCACAGTCCTAACCAACAGAGGACTCCACAATTAACTGTACAGAATTAGTGTTTAAAAAGCCCAGGATGACAACTCAGTATTGTCTTTATGTGTAAAAGAGCACAGATAATAGCAGAAGGATGAGCACAGGGTGGGAAGAGAGTCATTTTTATTCCCAAATCAGATGAGTACAGGAGGTGGCACTTTTGTTGGAAGTGCAGGGAAGGGGAAAAATCTGTCTTTGGGAAAACAGAGCACCTGCTCATGTGTCTCTGTTTAACCCCCTCCCAAGACAAAAATGGTTTCTTCTCTTCAGAATGACAGAGGATGTGCCCGCCGGCCCATCAGGCCCCCCCCCCCCGCAGCCAGCAACAACAGACCTTCCTCCTTCAGCTTGAGCCACTGGCCCTTGGAAGCAGGAAGGTTTGGAGGGGGGAGGGGGGAGAAGTGATGGGCTGGCAGGTGCACTCCTCTTTCATTAACAGACATCACATCACTACCTTTACCAGGCAGACTCTGTTAACTGGGTGGTTTTCCAGTGCCTTCCTGATGCAGGTAAGTGAACATAAGGTGATAGCCTGAAAGAATGCACCTTAGATATTTATAACCACCAAGACCTGTGTCTGTCTACTTATATAGCTTCACTAACACCAGTCTACTTGGAAGTGGATCCCACTGGACTGATTGCCGGGATCTGAATGACTGTTGCCTGGGAGTAAAGGCTTAACCCATTGCACCATTTGCGCCCCTTGCACACATGGAGAATGATGCACTTTCAATCCACTTTCAGTGCACTTTGCAGCTGGATTTTACTGTGCAGAACATCACAATCCACTTGCAAACAATTGTGAAAGGGACTGAAAGTGCATTATTCTGCATGTGCAGAAGGGATCTTGGGATTTACTTCAGAGGAGTCTTGATTAGGCTCTCCCCAGAAGGTGCCCCTAGATGCCTGCTTTCTTTTACTATTTGACTTTGATGCAACAGACTAACAGGGTCCCTCCCCCCAAAAAAAACTGATTGTGAAAAAGTTGGGAGCTGAGCCAGCGGGGCCACGTCTCTGGCTTTCAGATCCAAAGGAAGGGGGCATTTTGTCCCCCTGATGCATCGGGCAGGCAACGCCAAGAAACATAACTTGGAAATTAGAAAAGTAAATCCATCAAAGCCAGTCCTTTGGGGGGGCACACAATTAGGCGGGGGGGGGGGGGGGGNG
>NC_059429.1:10617966-10634354 GCF_021028975.2 Sphaerodactylus townsendi
CTCCGCGTCTCGTCTCGTTCTTACGCTGACCACGTGGGTCGACTACAAGCTGGTGCCGAAACCCGGGAATCCTCGAACCTCCACCCTGCTCACCGTCGCCTGGGGAAGGGCCGCGATACCGAAGTCCGCTGGATCGGCGCATCCAGGGACCACCGTTTCGGTATCGCCTGTCCTCTGGATCGGCGCATCCAGAGACACGCGTCCTAGGGCACTCTCTCGTCCGACGGAACACCGGTGAGTATGGGAGCTTGCAAAAGCAGGGCTTATGACAAGCACGTTGACGAACTGAAAGCGTTAGCGAAATGCGGCAGGGTCCCCGTAAAGAGAAGGGAGCTGCGCAAATTGGTTGAGGAGATTGAAGCTCAGTGTCCATGGTACCCAGAGGGGGGGACATTGAATCTTAAGGACTGGGAAAACATCGGGCGCACTCTTCGCACAGAGCCTCGCGCGCCGATGTCACTGCTACTGACGTGGAGACAATGTTATGTCGCCATCAGCCTGCAGACCTATGGCTCCCTTGCTGTAGGCCGCCCTCCTTTCGATCTTTCACCTTCAATTTCAACCCCGGAATTTTCTCTATCCACTAAATTGGACGCCTGTCCTCCTTCTGCCCCCCTTGCTCCTTCACCCGTTTCAAACTCTCCCGCGGCTCAGCCGCCCCCTCCCCTTGCTCCGCCTTCATTTTCCGAAGCCACTGCACCTCCGTCAGCGCCACGTAATGGCGCGGGTTTCAAAACTCTCGCAGAACGTATTAGCCACGATCTGCAGAAGAAAGAAACCCTGACGGAAGACGATGCCGATATTCTTGCATTATGCCCCGTCCATTTCACAGATACCGAGGGGGAGGGTGGCGTCATTCGGCGGGTTGTCGAGTACCGCCCTTTAAACTATAACATCCTCACTGAGCTCCGCAAAGCGATGCGAGACGTAGGAATCACTAGCCCCTACGTGAGAGGCATGCTGGAGGCAATCGCGAGGAATCACCTAATGGTTCCGGACGACTGGAAAACCACCTTTCGCATGCTCCTGAGCCCTGCACAATTTGTGATCTGGGAAAGCGAGTTCCGCCAGCAGTGCATCAGCAGGGGAGCCGCCTCCGGCGGCGCCTACACAGCCGCTCAGCTTTACGGTTTCGATGCCTTTGCCAACCCCAACGATCAGATTGTCCTGCCTGAGGCCACCCTTACGGTCGCCTCTGAGTGCGCCTATAAGGCATTCGTCAAGGTTCCCAACGCCGGCCAGCCCACCCAGAGTTTCTCCACCATCCGGCAAAAACCCCAAGAGCCCTATGCCGAGTTTGTGAACAGGCTCCAGGAAGCGCTCAAGAGGCAGGTAGATAGCGAAGAGGCCCAAAACGAGCTCCTCATGCGCCTCGCAAAAGAGAACGCCTCCACGGAGTGCCGCAGGGCAATCACGGGCCTGGGCAAAAATCCCGAACTGGCCGACATGCTTAAGGCTTGCCAGGACATCGGATCCTCCGCCCACCAAGCTAGCCTCCTCGCCGCAGCACTCTCCACCGGCGGGAGGCAGCCTCAGGATGACTGCTTTAACTGCGGCAGACCCGGACACTTCCGAAGGGAGTGTAGGCAGCCCGGTGGGGGGGCCTACAACCCCGATGGAGGAGGGTCCTCCCCCAGGAGGAGAAGGCCACCTAAAACCCGGTGCCCACGATGCCAGAAAGGCTTCCACTGGAGAAACGACTGCCCGTCGGGAAACTCCCGCCCGGGCGTCTCCCCAGCCCAGGCCCAAGGAGGAGAATACTAGAGCAGACCCAAACACCAAGGCCCCTGCCAAAACCACCCCCCTCTCGTGGCATCTCGCTCGCATGCACCCAGCCCATCTCCTTTAAGTTCCCCCACGAGGTTCTTGTCACCCCAACCCAGTATGACGAGCCCATCCCTACTGGGACTATTGGGCTAGTGCTGCCAAAGGCCTCTGCCGCTGAACAGGGACTGTTCATCGTCCCCGGAGTGATCGACTCCACGCACCAAGGACCCATCCATCTCCAAGTCTGGACAAACATCCCACAGGAGTTGCCTGCCGGAGCCAGCTGCGCTCAGTTGATTCTCTTGCCCCATGCGCTGCCCGCTGCCGACCCAATAAAGGCTACAAGCCCCAGCAGCCAACATGGCGCAGCCTACACCACCGTCGCAGCGGTGGAGACGCCTATCGGGAGCTCCCGCCCATACCTGGAGCTCGCCATAGAAGGATGTATGTTCAAGGGCCTGGTGGACACCGGCGCTGATGTTACCGTCATCAGAGCAGCCGAGTGGCCCGACCAGTGGCCGACCGAGGCTTGCCCGCACATCGGGGGGGGGGGGGGGAGACAAACCGCGAGACGGAGCATCCGCCCGCTCACGGTCAACAGCCCAGGACTCGAGCGGCAGCTCACAGTCCGCCCCATCGTTTTAGACATCCATGTCAATCTCTGGGGAAGGGACCTCATGAGTCAGGTCAAAACGACTCTGGTCTGGGATGGGTAAAGCCGTCACAGATCATTGATCCCAATCTTGCCTTCCGAAAATTATTTTCAAATTTCCGTAAGAAAACTGTTTCCCTCTCCCCTCCTCCTCTCCTTCTGTTTTTTCGACCAGTAGAGGCGGGAGGGCCAATTGGCTGACTGGCCCTCCCTGGATTAAAATCTGGGCCCGTCCTGATACCGCAGCACTGTCAGGACAGGCCCCAGTTTAAAAAGGGGCTGCCACCATTATGCCCCTAATACCCAAACCCGTTTGGGTTATGGCTGCCCAGCGCCTGGCAACTTTATCAGTACCACGTTAAAGGCCAGGCGCTCAGCCGAAACCGCCCCTTAAGGAGCGGTCTCGGCGGGCGGCAATTCCCCAAGATAATTCGATCAAAAAATTTTAGCACCATCCAGCTTCCTGCGTTAGCCACCAAGGTCACGGTAAGTGCAAATCCCTTGCAAAGAACCCCCCCCCCTTTTTTTCCTTTGTGTGTGCGAGGAATCTGCCTCTAATCGCCTGATTGCTTCATTCCCCGGATGCACCCATCCCCCCAAAAGGCGCCTCCAAAGCCCCCTTTGTGTTGCTGATTAAGCATGCATACCCACAATCCCCCCAGGACCCGCCTGCTCCCTCCCCCCTCGAGGCTCGGACCCTCGCCTTGACGCACCCTGATGACGCTCTGAAGCCAATTCCCACCAGGGTCGCCTACCTCCTGCCCTCCCTGTCAAACAATTAAAGAAAGAGGAGTAGGCGGCCCCCAGGAGGATTGCATTAAAAGCAACCTTCACAGGCTGCAAAACAAGCCTTCTTATATTAAACTCTAAACCCCAACTCAAACAAAAACCCGATCTCCCGCCATCCGCTCTAGAACTGAGCCTGGCGGGACCCGGCCCCCCCCCCATAACCTGGGGAAAGGGGGTGTGTTTCAGTCCCTCTTCCTACAGGTCCCTGAGGACTCCGACTCGCCATGACAGGCCAGCCCATGGAATGGCGCCAGGAGGAAACCAACCCCATCCCGGAGATGGAACACATCTCTCTAAAGGATCCCGCCCAGCGGTCTCAACAGGAACGCCGTCGCCAACGCCCAAAGACCCGAATGACCTGGGGAGACGTCAAGGCGACCACCAGCCAAGCCCTAGAGCTGCTGCGCCAGCAAGACCACCCCGAGACACCCGAGAACCTCTGTGCCGCTCTCTTTGCGATCATCACCGCCAACTCGGCGACCACCATCCTTTGCCTGCTCTGCTGCCTCCTGCCGATGGCGATCGGCCACCCCCTGACGAGCTTTCACCAGACCAACATCTGGGAGCAGTTTGCTGCCGCTGCCAACGTCTCATCTTTCTGCCTGGGCCAGTACCTAGGAGTCGGGAGCCTGCTAAGCTCCTGCCTGCTCCCCGTCTGCAAAGCGCCCGGAGACTTCCTAGCGGAGTCTGGGCTAAGCCCCTTCATGAATGCCTCATCTATCAGGTACTCTATGAGCGCCGACTGGGGACCCATCGTCCAAACCCTCCCGGCTGGCGCTCTCTCCCTTGTCACCAAGACTGTCGCTAACCACGAATCCAACACCTGCGCCCGCATCACCGGCGCAGCCAAACGGGGAACCGACCCGGGCCCATTCGTCGGCTCGGCCAATTGGAACTGCACACACATGGAGGACATTCCCCCCGTGTTCGGAAACATCCTGCTCCCCAGGGGCTGGTTCTGGACCTGCGGGGAGAGAACGTTTAATTACATTCCCGCCCGACTCCCTGCCGGAACTCTTTGTTGCCTCAGTCGCCTCACCATCGTTCTACCCCAGGCTCCACCCCGGGAGCCCGGACGCCGCCGCCGCCGCTCCGCTCTGCCTTTCGACCCCTCCTGTCGGAGCGACGCGGTCGCCCTCTCCGAAGCGGAGTTCGTCTCCCTCGCGACTTCCCTAGTGGGAGTCCCCGGACTCGCTTCTTACAATGCTAAGACTATTGGCCGGCTGGCCTGTGCCCTTGCGAAGTCCATCAACTCTACCTCCATTGCTCTGGATGCTCTGGCCTCCGAGCAGCAGGAACTTCGTCAAGCGACCCTAGACAATCGTGCCGCTATTGATTACTTATTGTTATTACATCACCAAGGTTGTGAGAATGTACATAATATGTGTTGTTTTAATCTTTCTGATAATTCCCAATTGATTCATATGAAAGTACGTGAGCTGCAAGAAGTTGTATCTAATCTGAAATATGATGTTTTGCCCCAGTGGTGGTCAGCCCTCTGGAGCTGGCTGCCGGGAGGATGGTTGAGTGCTATTGTACAGCTCTGCATTGGTTTAATTGTGTGCCTCATTATCGGATCTTGTTTCGTTCAATGTGTGTCTAATATTGCCTGTAACGTGTGTAAGAAGCCCCTCGAATTCCCCTTACCCCGCAACCAAGTTCTAATGTTACACAAGCAGCTCAGTCAGCTTGACCAGACGGCGGAGGAGACAAGCGTCCCTCTAAATCGCCCCTTAGCATTTCGGTCCCCCTTTTTTCTAAAATGTAAAAAAGGAGGAGATGTAGTAATGCACTGCTGACCCAGCAGCACCGTGGTAGAACGTTGGGACGCCAACGGACCTACGGCCTTCTGGTCGCACCGCACCCCCACTCCTCATCCCCCATGAGTCACGGGTCATGAACTGTCTGGCTCAATCACCGGGCGCAGGGACAATGGTCTTGCCCCCAGGTGAGGATTAGGCTCAGACGCTTACGCTCCTCTCCGCACGTAGCCAGGTGAGATCATGCATCACATGATGATCTCCCGGCCTCCCGCTCTCCCGGAACTCCCCCCGGTCCTCCCTCCTACACGCCCCCGATAGAGTAACAATAAAAGGTGCCAGGAACCAGCACGCGGGAGACTCGCTAGGAACACGGACCTCCGGGCTCCCGCTGCTGGCGATCTCCACCAGATGTTATCTCCGCGTCTCGTCTCGTTCTTACGCTGACCACGTGGGTCGACTACAGGTGAGGGCATCTGAATAGAAGTAGCCTGGCATGTGAGTAACAATGAAGTATGTAGCATGTGAGTAACAATGAAGATAGCAAGGTCAATAGGTGAGGGCGTCTGAATAGAAGTAAAATAGAAATAAAAGTAAAAATAAAAAATAAAATAGAAGTAAATAACATCCCATTTCCATGCTCGAGGCCCTTTGAATTTCAATTCATAAAGCAAAAAATTTGGCTGCAGCCAGCGTGACTCCTAAATCCATGCCTGCCAAGAGCTTCCAAACCTTCTGGGCTGTTGACAGCTCCTCGTTATCACAGAAAATGGGAGTAATCCGCAAATCCTTGATGTTGCGAAAGGTTCCGCATTCCAGTAAACAGTGCTGCACAGTTTCTCTCTGTCCAAAAGCAGTCACAACGTCTTTCAGAATGCAGTGAAACTTCAGTTTTCATCTGTTTCGGTTTTCATCAATTTTTTTCAGTGAAAAATTTGTCTCGGTTTTCATCGATTTGCAGGAAGGTGCAGGGGTTTGTGGAGAAAAATCACCCGGACAAAGCTGTTGCAGGCCGTGTCTGCAACTTGTTTAATGACAATGTCTTGCCCCATTTCAGACAAATCTTAAAGAGGCGTCAGAAACAGACCTCTTTGGATAGCTTTCGGGTGCGACATTGGTCCACTGGCTCTGAAGCTGGTCCTAGTGTTATTGTTTGTTGCTGTTTTCAGCATTAAACACTATGTTTATTCACCTAAAAATGTGTTTTTGGTACCGTATATACTCGTGTATAAGTCGACCCGCGTATAAGTCGAGGCACCTATTTTTACCACAAAAAACTGGGAAAGTTTATTGACTCACATATAAGTCAGGGGTGGGAAATGCTGCAGCTACTGGTAAATTTCAAAAATAAAAATAGATACCAATAAAATTACGTTAATCGAGGCATCAGTAGGTTAAATGTTTTTGAATATTTATTTCAAAGAAAAACAGTAAACTAGCTCTGTAAGTGGAAAAGAGGGTCAACAAGAACAATATGATCTCAACAATAACTTTAAAAGTACAAAAACCTTAGCTCAATCAGCAACCAAGCTAAAACACAAGAGTTAAAATCCTTCAAAACTGGATTCCTCCTCCTCATCTGTATGTCCAAATGTAACCCAACTTAGATTTTAAGAGGGATATTATCAGAAATGGAAAATCTACTATTAGCTTCCATTGTAAACAATGGGGGATGGGGCACCCCCTTTGGGGGTCAATAACTTTGGATCCCCTGACCCAAACTTCACCAAACCTGGCTGGTATCATAAAGAGACTTTGGTGCAGTTTTTGGTGGTAAAGACCCAACATTGCCTAGGATCAGTGATATGCACTAGGTATGAGGCCATTTTTCCAGCCATTAGATTGATCCCCAAAAACAAAGGGGAACATGTTGTTCTTGCTTGGCTCATATACAATTGCTACTCTTGGTCAAATAATCTAGTTCCGACTACCCTTAAAATTTCTTGGGGCTCCATCATTCCAACATAATAACCACTGCTGATAATTGAAACACTTTTCTCTGTGAAGTCTTATAATTACAATCCGCTCATCTTTGAAACCACTAATCATCACTTAACTTTTTTCTGCGATCCATCCGTGACTTCCAACTGTCCGGACGGGCTTTGTGACGTAGAAATGACCAGTGTGTTGTGTTGCGTTGTCTTCCCTCCTCCAGCTCCTCCACAGCACGGTGGTGGACACGGCTGTCGTCTTTCCCCATCGGTTGGGCATGCCTTACAAACGGGCGCTGCGCACCTTGATGGCCGACTACCTCAAGCGCATCATTCAGGACAGCGGTGAGACGGGGGGAGCGGAGGAGGCGGGGGGGGCGCTTCTAACTCCTGTAGAGTTTTAACATTTCCCATTTTCTTCATCTTCAAAAAGGCCTGCATTCTTGCACGAAAAGTTATCCCAAATCCCAAGAAAACTGGGGGCCCTAACGTGGCCACTCATTTTCTCTCTTGGTTCATCGGCGAGTGTGGGAGACCGATTTGAGTTTCAGACGAAAAAGTCTAAAACTGGCCTTAACTGGCCTTAAAAGACCAGTAGAATATTTGGACATACAGCATGCTGTGTAGTAAAACTGGATTTCCCAGTTCAAGAGCCATAAAATGAAAACAGTGTGGTAGCATCCCACAGACTGGATGTTACAGTTTCAAAATGAGGATCTGGTCACTTGGATTTCAAAACGAGAGAGCAGTTAAATAAGAGACACTCCCACGCTTCTGTGTGCTAATGGGAAGCAATAAAAAGGGGAAGGAAAAGAAAACTGATTAAAATATCGTGGGTGATTAAAATTAGAACTCGGTCACCTTTAGAGGAAGTGCCCTTCTGCCAGGATATTTGTTTCACACACACGTACACACACACGTACACACACACACACACACACACAGTATCCCTCTTCTCCATTTTTATCCTATCAGCGACCCAGCAGGGTAGACCAAGCCGACAGCGTCTGACGGGCCCAGGGTCGCCCAGCAAGCACCGTGCACAAAGGTCGAGAAAATGGTTCACAGAACTGGAGCTTGTTAATTTTGTATTGTCGAAGTCTTTCGTGGTCAGAATCAACTGGCCGTTATAGGCTTTCTGGGCTAGGTGGCTGTGGTCTTGTCAGTTTTAGCTCCTAACGCAGGGGTCTGCAATCTGCGGCTCTCCAGATGTTCGTGGACTACAAATCCCCTCAGCCCCTGCCAGCATGGCCATCAGCAGGGGCTGATGGGAATTGTAATCTGTGAACATCTGGAGAGCCGCAGGTTGCAGACCCCTGTCCTAATGTTTCACCCACATCTGTGGCCAGCATTTTGCTTATAAAAGTTTGCTTATTAAATCGATTTGGAGTGTGGCCCCACTAATGATTGCCTTGTTCTTGGACAGAATTTGGCATCAGTGCCTTTCCAACAGACCTCTGATTTTTTTCAGTACCAAATACACCAAAATGAACCCATTCAGCAATGAAGAGGGCTTAGGTGTACCCCTTGCTGTCTTTTACTGGTCTTTGTGTGCGTATGTAGGAGCAGCAGTGGCGTAGGAGGTTAAGAGCTCGTGTATCTAATCTGGAGGAACCGGGTTTGATTCCCAGCTCTGCCGCCTGAGCTGTGGAGGCTTATCTGGGGAATTCAGATTAGGCTGTGCACTCCCACACACGCCAGCTGGGCGACCTTGGGCTAGTCACAGCTTCTCGGAGCTCTCTCAGCCCCACCTCACAGGGTGTTTGTTGTGAGGGGGGAAGGGCAAGGAGATTGTAAGCCCCTTTGAGTCTCCTACAGGAGAGAAAGGGGGAATATACATCCAAACTCTTCTGTGTGAGGGTGGGGAGCAGACGCTATGGAGAGGAGGAGTGCTTTGGAAGTGGTTTTCCTTAAAATTAAGACTCGAGGATGCCAGAGGGGAGTAGACATATTCCTCTGCATAACATATTCCCACCCACTCCCCCTTATCGGGTCATGTGACAAGTGTTTGTCACGTCTGTCACACCGATATCAAGAGAGTCATGGTAAGATCAGTTATCCTCCCCTTCCAGCAGGGGCGCTGCTATGAAGTGCCACATGCATATTCTTTACAAATCACGAACTTGCTCGCCTCGAGGAGTCCATTGCTTGCCACAGGAGAGCTAATAGGAGCAGCAGTTGCGTAGTGGTTAGGAGCAGGTGTACTCTAATCTGGAGGAACCGGGTTTGATTCCCCACTCTGCCACCTCAGCTGTGGAGGCTTATCTGGGGAATCCAGATTAGCCTGTGCACTCCCACACACGCCAGCTGGGTGACCTTGGGCTAGTCACAGCTCTTCTGAGCTCTCTCAGCCCCACCCACCTCACAGGGTGTTTGTTGTGAGGGGGGAAGGGAAAGGAGTTTGTACGCCCCTTTGAGTCTCCTAACAGGAGAGGAACTGGGGGATATAAATCCAACTCCTCCTCCTCCTCCTCCTCCTTCTTCTAATATTCCCGTTTCTCGTTTTGCCAGTGGAAGGTCATGACTCCAGTGAGGACGCCCGAGCCTGCATGGAGCTGATGATCTGGAAGATCAAAGAAGACTCAAAAGTGAAGCGGTGACTTTGCCGCGTGGCTTCACCTTCCACGGCTTGGGCACAGTGCAATAGAGGTCTCCGGAGCAGCCTTCCTGAGTTCCTGCAATGGGTGCCTCTCTGCCTTCCCCTTCCATGCCCAGAGGAATCCCTGGGTGCCTGGAGGGAGCTGCTGCTGGCACACTGATTGGGCACCTGCCCTCTCCGGTCGCGCGGGCTGGGACCAAGACCCCACGAGGCCCAGCTGACAGGTGCGGGGGCTCTCGAGCACTGTTTCTCTTCCCCCTCCCCTCCCGTTTTTATTTATGGATTTGAAAAGAAAGCTTCTAATTTAATTTGGCCAGTTCCAAAGGACGTTCCTGCAGGAGACGCCTGCAGCATCCGAGTCCGTTGGGAACATGGACAGAGGGGATTTGGGGGTTGGTGGGGGGGAAAGGTGGGGAAGACCTAAACTGCCTGGAAGGAGTGAGATCTGGGGCAGACTGCAGTAGCTCCTGGGCCGGTCTCATCAGGAGGAGCGCGCGTCGAGTGGGGCGGGGGGCTTCAGGCCACAAAAGGCGCGAGAGAGACGGCAGATCCCTGCCTGGGGTTGAGCGCTTGCTAAAATAAATTCTCATGGGCCGCGCCAGCACGAATCCTCTGGCTGGTGCCGCATTTGAACACCCGAGTTCAGCAAAGGGGGAGGTTTTGCTGCCCCATTGAAGGCGGCCGGGGTTGGGGGGGGGGGCACGGAAACAGCCTATCCTCCTGACCAGCAGCTGGAACGACCTGCCCCCCCCCCCTCAGGGTTGGCCCTGGTGCCAATTTCAGCATTAGGTGGGCACAAGCGTTGCCCTCAAGTTGGTCAGACTCGGAAGCCAAGGGGGTGGTATCCGTGCTGACCTTCTGGAAGACGAGGCCAGACCTGCCAGCCAAAGGCATCTGCGCCCAGCATTGGTGAACACATCCCCCCTTCTTCTTGCATTTTCTGAAAGGGGAGGGCTCTACAGCCACCGCCTCCCCCAGCAGTCATTTTTCCCCCACCCGCTTCCTTCAGCTCCTCAGGGCCAGGGGGGGTGCCTCCCATCGAAGCTCGTTTTCCGGTTGGTTCTAACTGGGGCTTTTAGGAGGCGCTGGCTGTTTAAGGGCGCGAGCCCCTCTTTCCCCACCGGACTCAAAACCTCTATGGTTTTTCCCACGTGCATTGAAAGAGCTCATGACGCACAGCGGCCTCAGTAGCCATGCTCACTGGAGCCACGTGTGAGATGGGAGGGTCGGGGTCGGAGTTTCCCTGGAGGGGAAAAGGGGCAGTGGGCAAATCAAGGGGGCCACTCCCTGCAAGCTTCATGTATCCCCCCCCCCCCCTTGATCTGCAGCAGTTCCGAACTAGCATCTTCCAGCCTCTTCTCCTGCTTGGTTGTTCAATGCAGGGCTCACCTCTTTGGCCTCAGAGTCTGGTTGGCCCACAGAGTTACGTTCCCCGAAATGGGAGTCAGAACGGGAGCAGTGAAGAATTCAGCCAACCTGTTTTCTCCAGGCCCTGGAAACCTGCAGCTGGTACAGGAACGCCCAGGGAGGGGGAATGGGGGCGGGCTTCAATCCGCAGTTGTGCCCTGTCTGTTACAGCAGTTTAGGGACAGGGTGTCTTTCAGAGGGGGCCCGAAATGTTCATCCGGCGCTACGGGTCTCCAGTCCTCCCTCCTCCTAAGACACAGGTGTCAAACTCGCAGCCCTCCAGATGTTATGGACTACAATTCCCATCATCCCCTGCCATCACGATGCTGGCAGGGGATGATGGGAACTGTAGTCCATAACGTCTGGAGGGCCGCGAATTTGACACCTATGTCCTAAGAGAAGGAGATGAGGTATGTGAAGATATACAGTACCGGGAACACTCGGCTGCCCTAGCCCAGGGGTCTGCAACCTGTGGGTCTCCAGATGTTCATGGACTACAATTCCCATCAGCCCCTGCCAGCATGGCCTGATGGGGATTGTAGTCCATGCACATCTGGAGAGCCACAGGTTGCAGATCCCTGCCATAGCCCATTTCTTTCCAATTACAGGACAGCCATTTCATTCCCAGAGCCAACTTAAAACCCATAGGAATTAGCCAGGGGGCACATTGTGTGTGTGATTTCTCTCTCTCTCTCTCTCTCTCCCATTCTCTCTCTCTCTCATTCTCCCCCACCCCTTTGATGTCTCCTGGTCTCTCATTTTCTTCATATTACTTTTTGCCAGGGTTCTCAGCTAGAAATTGGGTTCATTTTTCTCCACCTGGGGTGCAGATACTGCGCGGCAGTAGCAATCCTTCGCTCGGTATCAGGAAGACAAAGAGGATGGAGCTCTCTTCCTCTTGCTGTGTCTTCTCTTTGCCGTTGGCGTGAGCGCGGTCTCGTACGGAGAACGCCGCACAGGGTCACCTTATTAACCACACCTGCAGTACAACCACAAGCCCAATTGTACTGTCTGAAGTGTGCACTTGTTTGCACCACCTCGGACGTTCAAGGACTTGCGGCTTGGCGAGACCGACGTAGTAGCCTGGCCGTGCACTCCCTCACGATGCCCGTTCCCTGCACAAGAGGAAAGCCTGTTTTCCAATGCCCTCCTTGAAGCGAGGCTCAGCGGGTGAATTTTGCTGGCTGTGCGGCTGTGACATTTCCTCTTTCCCCCGCTGCCTGAAGGCTGACATTATCTCAGCGGAGCCTTTGGGGCACCATTCCCTCTCTCCCCTTCCCCCCCCCCCATTATATCATCCACAGACACCACAGGTTTTCCTTCTGTTCCCCCTCCCCCCCAATTTCCTCTTCCCTGCCTCCACCCTATGGGCTGTTTAACACTGGACGGTAATAATAACGAAACCATGTAGACATTGTACATAGCAACTTGTTTAACACCACTTTGTAAACCTTTCTAATAAAAACCGCAAAATTCCAAGTGAGCCGTTCTGTTTATGGGGCGGGGGGCAGAGAGTCGACCTCTGGGGACTTCAATTCAATTCAACCTTTAATGGCATATAACATTGCAAATATATTTACATTTAGAACATTTAAATATTGGTCTTTTAAAATGTTTTCCAAGAACTTAGCCGCTGCCGAGGTAATCGATGAGCTGCAATTGCTGAACAAAAAGGGAGCGGTCTGGAATTTAAAGTAATTAAGCCTTTGAAGTCACAAAGCGTGGATTAAAATCACGTGCCGGTTACTATGAAGATGACATTCCAGGAGAATATGAGATTTGGTTTCAGGAGATCCACATCCGCAACGGCATAGTCTCTGTTGCTTGGGAATTTGGGGGTATCTCCCAAAAGTAACCGCTGATGGGAAGCTGTTGAGGTGTGTTAACATAAATGCATGATGGATGACAAAGATGTGAGATATTTAGCTCTCACTCTGTAACTTGGCTGTATTCCAAGGGAGACCTCTGGTGACTTGTGAAAGGGCAGCAGGGCCCCCTTTTGTCCACGGGGAGTGGCTTGGGGTTGGAGGGTTCAGCATTGCCCCACCCCACACAAAAATGACATGTTTAACACAGGGACCGTCACTGTTTGGCTTTTTTGCATCAGGGGGGCTTTCCCCACTCACCATATGCCGTGGGGTAACCACTCGAAAAGACATGGGGATCCTCCACGCTCCCCACCGCACCAGCAGCCACAGCGCAGCTGCCTCGAATTTGCTGCTCTCCCGGCTCCTTAGCGCGCGTCAAATCAGCTGCTCTTCAAACAGCAACTTTTCCAGAAGCCCCGCGCTTGCCGCGGGGTGGTGGGAAACTTAGATGTTTGCGCGAAAGTGATTCGCTGTGACGTACAGCCTTCCCACCAATCAGGCAACAGGCCTCTCCATTTTTTCAAGGAAGTGTGTCCCCGTCAGAAATAACGCGACAGGCAGCTATGTGATGACGTGGACACGTGGCGACAAATCTTTTACAATGCAAAAACCACCACAATTGAGCCGTGTGCACATGTGCACAAGGTAACGTCCCCACATTACGTTACTCGAGCTCCACAACTCTGCAGCACGTGTCGAAAGTAAAATCCAGCGCGACCAGTGCCTTTTTTGATGACGTGTGCACGTGAAAACGTGCCAGCCAATCATAATAGAGACCCGCTTTCCGCTGGCCGCTGCTTCCGCGTGTCCATGACGTGCATGCGTGCCAGCCAATCAGAATGCCAATTGCTGCGGGAGACTTGCTCTGGGACCCCGCGTAATTTTGTTAAGGGCAAAACAAGTGGGGAACAAGCTCTCCGTGTTCAAAAGCTGCAGAGGCTTTTCTACGCAGGCTGGCCGCGGGGTGGCACACAAAAAGAGGTAAGTGGGGAAAGGCCCAGGGTTGGAGGTGTGGGAGGAATCTCCCATTTCAGTCCTCCTTTTAGTTGGCAGCAAGATTTAAAGGACAAAAGAGTGCCTGAAGGGGTGGTTTAGAGGTTTCACCCCCCACCCCCCAAAAAATGTTTTAGCACAATGAAGAAAAGATCCTTGTTTTGGGATACTGGTCCACCTTTTTTCCTGGGATTCAAAGCAGATTACAAGTCTGAAAACTTGGGGGGAAAGCCTTAAAGGGGGGTGGGTGGGTTAGGCAGATTCACGGAGGAGCGTTCTGTCAGCGACAACTAGCTAAAGGGAACCTCCGCAGTCAGGAGCAGTCAACCTTTGAATCCCGCTGCCAGGAGGCAGCATCAGGGAAAGGCCTCAGCCTTTATGGCCTGTTGCTGGACCTTCAGATGAAGTAGTTGATCACTGTAAGGGGCAGGATGCTGGACGAGATGGACCCCTGGTCTAATCCAATATGGTTCTTACGTCCTGAGAGCCAGCGCGGGGTAGTGGTTAAGAGCAGGTGCATTCTAATCTGGAGAACCGGGTTTGATTCCCCACTCTGCCACTTGAGTTGTGGAGGCTTATCTGGTGAACCAGATTAGCTTGTGCACTCGTAATAAACAACAACAACCTTTATTGGGCATTTAAAAATAGGTTCTAGAGCATTGCCAGGCATTTTTGAAATACAAATCAAGAGTACATTCAAAGCGCAGACAGGAAGACTATATAGCAGTATACATTACTTAGAAAGGTCGGTCACTTGTAAAAGAAATTTTGCTACTTTTTCCAAGAGCATGACATCTGTGTTGTTTAACAGAAGCTCCACAACAGAACAGTCAGAGTCACTTTCGGATTTGTCTAGGGCCAGCCTGGGAGAGAAATTCCTAATGCCCACATATCTCGGACAGTCAAGAATAATGTGAGCAAGGGTCTCCACTTGATTTTTACAGTGCGGACAAACCTGATCCTGGAGAGGTATGGATAAGTAGCAACCCTTTGTAATGGCCGATGGGAAGGTATTGGATCTGGCCCTTGTGATAATCCATCTCTGTTGGGGTTCAGTTAATAATTCAAGATATTTGGCTATGTGCCCCTGTTCCGGTATTATTCCGACAGAGAGGGAGCTAACCGGTTTGGGAGCTAACTTTGCTCTTGTGCTCATTTTCCAAGAATGGACAGTTTGTTTTAGCCCCGTCTGGGAGCTTGTAGCTGGAATTCTCTACAACACAGGTGTCCAGAGGGGCTGATGGGAATTGTAGTCCATGAACATCTGAAGCGCCAAGAGTTAGACACCCTTGGTATACGACAGTGGTGGCGAACCTATGGCATGGGTGCCAGAGGTGGCACTCAGAGCCCTCGCTGTGGGCACACGCAGAGCCCCCCCCCCCCACATCTAGGCTGGCCTGGGCCACTGGGCTCGATTATTAGCATTAAACCTAAGACCTAGTTTTGGGGAAGCAGTGTAGGCAACCCTGTTAAGCGCTGTTAAACCCCACTGATTTTCATGCAAAGAACTAAAGCGCGATTCTTTACCTGGAAGTGAGCTCGGTTGCTGGCAATGGGGCTTGCTTCTCAGTAAACCCTCCTAGGGTCATGATTCACCCATTGGAGGAGTTGCACGGTCGCTTCAAAGCAAAGCCACCAACTACCACCAAGCTTACTCCCGAGTAACGTGCGCCTTGGAGCCAACCATTTTTCCTAAACGAAAACCTCAGTATTCAGGTTAAATTGCCGTGTCGGCACTTCGCGATAAATAAGTGGGTTTTGGATTGCAATTTGGGCACTCGGTCTTGAAAAGGTTGAAAAGGGCACTCGGTCTTGAAAAGGTTCGCCATCACTGGTATACGATAAACACCACGGAAAGAGAAATGACAACGATAGAAGGCGACGGTGCCGTAAAAGTACGACTGTCCCTTCAGTGAATACTGCAATAGATTAGAATCACATTCCCTCACAAACACATCTACCTGAGCGGTTCCTTTCTACAGCAGGCCCGATCTCTTTAGGCAAATAGCCTCCTGAACCTTTCCTGGTTTGCAAATTCTGTGCAACGATTCAGGCGGATGTATGTTTCAGATGCAAAACCACAAGCCTGAGTGTGTGTGGTGCGTTTGGAGAATTGCTGAACCCCTGAGCGGATCTCCTGAATTCTCACCCCAGTGTGACTGTGTCACTTAGCGAAAGGTGTTAGTTTGGACTCCTTAGTTTGGAGAGGAGACGTCTGAGGGGGAATAGGATTGAAGTCTATAAAATTATGCCTGGGGTAGAAAATGTTGACAGAGAGAAATTATTCTCTCTTTCTCACAATACTAGAGCCAGGGGGCATTCATTGAAAATGCTGGGGGGAAGAATTAGGACTAATAAAAGGAAACACTTCTTCACGCAACGTGTGATTGGTGTTTGGAATATGCTGCCACAGGAGGTGGCGATGGCCACTAACCTGGATGGCTTTAAAAAGGGCTTGGACAGATTTATGGAGGAGAAGTCCATCTTTGGCTACCAATCTTGATCCTCCTTGATCTGAGATTGCAAATGCCTTAGCAGACCAGGTGCTCGGGAGCAGCAGCAGCAGAAGGCCATTGCTTTCACATCCTGCAGGTGAGCTCTCAAAGGCACCTGGTGGGCCAC
>NC_059429.1:10639443-10759443 GCF_021028975.2 Sphaerodactylus townsendi
GCAAAATCACCCATTAGTAACCCTCTCTCGGCACACACAAATAATTAGTAACCTACTCTCGGGAACCTGTGAGAACCTGCTGGATCCCACCTCGGAATTCGAACAAATGTCATCAAAGCCAGAATTTAAAAGTCGACTACAGATCCTAAGTGTAGACTCTGCAAGGAAGCAGACGAAACAATGGATCACACGCTTGGCTGCTGCAAGAAAGCTGTGCAGACAGACTACAAGCAGAGGCATAATACTGTTGCTCAGATGATTCACTGGAACTTGTGCCACAACGACCACCTGCCTGTGACAAAGAACTGGTGGAATCACATGCCTGAAAAGGTCACTGAAAATGAACATGTAAAACTACTTTGGGACTTCCGAATTCAGACTGACAAAGTTTTGGAACACAATACTCCTAACTTCACGATTGTGGGAAAAAAGAAAGTGTGGATAGTTGATGTTGCAATACCAGGTGACAGTAGAATTGATGAGAAGCACCTGTGTAGTCGACCCACGCGGTCAGCGTAAGAACGAGACGAGACGCGGAGATAACATCTGGTGGAGATCGCCAGCAGCGGGCAGTCCGTGTTCCCTAGCGAGAGTCTCCCGTCTGCGGTTCCTGGCACCTTTTATTACTCTATGCGTGTAGAAGGGAGGACTGGGGAGTTCGGAGAGCGGGGAGAAGTGGGGAGGAGATCATCATGTGATGTATGATCTCATCTGGCCATCTGGGAGGAGCATCACAGCGTCACAGGCCTAATCACACAGGGGCAAGACCATTGTCCCAGCGTCCATTATTTAGAACCAGACAGTTCATGACCAGTGACTCATGGGGGGGGGATGAGGAGTGGGGAATGCGTCGCGACCGGCAGAGCGCAGGTCCGTTAGCGTCTAGCGTTCTACCTACGGTGCTGCTGGGTGCGGCAGTGCACTACTACATCGCTTTTACATTTTAAGAAGGGCGAAATGCTAAGGGGCGTTTAGATGGGCGCTTGTCTCCTCGCCGCTTGTCAAGCTGGCCAAACTGCTTGTGTAACATCAGAACTTGGATTTGGGGTAAAGGAAGTCGAGGTTTCTTACACACATGTTACAGGCAATATTAGACGCATTGAGCGAAAGCAGAGATCGATAATAAGGCACACAATTAGACGATGCAGAGCTGTGCAATAGCACTCAACCATCCCCTGACAGCCAGCTCCAGAGGGCTGACCGCAATGGGAGTAAAACATCATACTTCAGATTAGATACAACTTCTAGCACGCTCCGCGCGCACCATGTGAATCAACTGGGAATTATCAGAAGGAATTAAAACAACACGTATTATGTACATTCTCACAACCTTGGTGATGCAGCAGCAACAAGTAATCAATAGCTGACACGATTGTCTAGAATTAAACGGCGAAGTTCCTGCTGCTTTCGAGGAGGCCAGGGCATCAGGCGGTGGAAGTAGAGTTGATGGACCCATACAGGGCACAGGCCAGCTGACCAATAGTCTTAACATTGTAGGAAGCCGAGTCGGGGACTCCCACTAGGAAGTTGCCGAGGAGGCGAACTCGCGAGGCGACAGCGTCGCTCCGACAGGAGAGTCGAAAGGCAGAAGCCCGGGCCGGCGGCGTAGCGTCGAGCTCCGGGATGGAGCCTGGGGCAGAAGGGCGATGAGGTATTGGCGACTGAGGCGGCAAAAGAGTTCGAGCAGAGAGTGGTGAATGTAGTTAGCGTCACTCTCCCGCGGGTCCAGAACCAGCCTGGGGAGCAGGATGTTTCAATTCTGGGGAATGTCCTCCATGTGTGCAGTTCAACTGGCCGAACCGGCGAATGGGCGAATTCGGTTCCCGTTTGGCTCGCGCCCGGTGATGCGGCGCAGGTGTTGGGATGATGGTTATGACAGTCTTGAGTGACAAAGGGAAAGCCAGCGAGTTTGGGCAGCGGGTCCCCAGTGCGGCATCGCCAGAACATCCCCTCTGATGGATGATGAGGCATTCATGAAGGGCTCAGCCCAGACTCCCGCTAGGAAGTCTCGGGTGCTTGCAGAGCGGGGAGCAGGGGCAGGAGCTTAGCAGGCTCGACTCCTAGGTACTAGCCCAGGCAGAAAGATGGCGTTGGCAGCGGCAGCAAATTGCTCCAGATGTTGGTCTGGTGGCTTCGTCAGGGTGGCCGATGCATGCATCGGCAGGAGAGCAACAGAGCAGGCAAAGGATGGTGGTCGCTGAGTTGGTGAGTGATGATGCTTAAAGAGGCGGCATAGAGGTTCTTCAGGTGTCACCGGGGTGGTCTTGCTGGCGCCTTGGCGCTAGGAGCCTAGCTGGTGGTATGGCGTCTCCCCAGGTTATTCGGGTCTTTGGGCATTGGCGGCGGCGTTCCTGTTGAATCGCTGGCGGGATCCTCTAGAAGATCGTTCCCTCTCCGGGATGAGATTTAGTTTCCTCTGGCGCCATTCCATGGGTTGGCCTATCATGGCGAATCGGAGTCCACCCAGGGAACCTGGCAGGAAAGAGGACTGAAACACACACCCCTTTCCCAGGTGCGGGGGGCGAAATCTCGCCAAACTCAGTTCTAGGCGGATGGCCGAGGAGACCGGGATCAGTTAGTGTTGCATTTAATATGGGTGTGAGGGAAGGAGGCTTGTTTGCAGCCTGTGAAGGTTGCTTTTAATGCGCCACAGCCCTCCTGGGGAGCATACACTCCTCTTTCTTTAATTGTTTGACGCAGGGGAGGGCGGGAGGTGGCCCGAACCTGGTGGGGAATGGCTTCAGAGCGTCATCAGAGATTAGCACGTCAAGGCGAGGGTCGAGCCTGAGGAGGGACGGCGAGGGTCCTGCCAGAGTTGTGGGTATGCATATTTAATCAACGCAACACAAAGGGGCTTTAAGAACTTTGGGATGGTGCATCCGGTGAACAATCCGGCAATAGAGGCATAAAATTCCTCGCACACACAAGGAAAGGAAGGGGGGTTTCTTTTGCAAAGGGAGTTGCACTTACGTGACCTTGGTGGCTAATGCAGGAAGCGGGGATGGTGCTAAATTTTGTGATCCGAATTATCGAGGGGGTTGCCGCCCGCCCGAGACAACTCCGCTTAAGGGGCGGCCCGACGGCGTGTAAACTTCCTGCAAATCATGAGAGGATCTGTGTTTGCAGCGACCCCTTGTGGGTATTAGGGGCATAATGGCAGCAGCCCTTTTAAACTGGGGCCTGTCCTGACAGTGCTCACCGGTATCCAGGGCGGGCCAGATTTTAATCCAGGGAAGACAGTCAGCCAGTGGCCCTCCGCCTTTACAATCGAAAAACAGAAGGAAAGAAGGAGGGGAGAGGAAACAGTTTTTCACGAATCAGAAATAATTCCGGAGGAGCAAGATTGGGATTGGCTGATGCGGTGGCGGCTTTACCGTCCCAGACCAGAAGTCGTTTTATTTCATGAGGTCCCTTTACGGTGACATGGATGTCCAAAATGTTGGGACTGTGAGCTGCAGCCTTCGAGTCCTGGGCTGTTGACCGTGGCCAGGCCCGGATGCTCCGTCTCGCGGTTTGTCTCCCCACCCCCCAGATGCGGGCAAGCCTGCGATTACGGCCCACTGGTGGGGCCCTTTCGGCTGCTCGGTAACATCAGCGCCGGTGTCCACCAGGCCTTGAACTTACATCCTTCTATGGCGAGCTCGGAATATGGGCGGGAAGCTCCGATAAGCCGTCTCCACGCTGCGGCGGTGGTGTAGGCTTCGCCATGTTGGCTGCTGGGGCACCGTAGCCTTTATTGAATTGACAGCGGGCAGCGCATGGGGCAAGAAATCAACTGGCCTTAGCTGGCTCAGCGAGGCAGCTCTGTGGGATGTTTGTCCAGACCTGGAGGTGGATGGGTCGCTTAGTGCGTGAGTGCGATCACTCGAGGGGCGATGAACAGTCCTTGTTCAGCAGCAGAGGCCTTTGGCATACGAGCTTGTTGTCCCGGTAGGGATGGGCTGCGTCATACTGGGGTGGGGCGACAAGAACCTGCGTGGGGAACTTAAAGGGAGATGGGCTGGAGTGCATGTCTGGCGAGATGCCACGAGAGGGTGGTTTTGGCAGGGGCCTGAAGCGTTTGAGTCTGCTCTGGTACTCTCCCCTCCTTGGTCCTGGGCTGGGAGAGCGCCGAGGCGAATTTCCCGGCGGGCAGTGATTTCTCCAGTGGAAGCCTTTCTGGCCGCGTGGGCGCAGCGGGTTTTGGTGGCCTTCTCCTCCCTGAGGGGACCTCCTCCATCGAGGTTGTAGGCCCCGGCACGGGTGGCTGCCTACACTCCTTCCGGAGGTGTCGGGTCTGCGCCCAGTTAAAGCAGTCATCCTGCAGGGCTGCCTCCGCCCGGAGGAGAGTGCTGTGGCGAGGAGGCCAGCTTGGTGGGGCCGAGATCCGATGTCCTGGCAAATATAAGCATGTCGGCCAGTTCAGGATTTTTTGCCAGGCCCGTGATTGCCCTGCGGCACTCCGTGGGCGTTCTCGCTGCCCGGTAGCATGAGGAGCTTCGTTTAGGCTTCCTGCGCTATCTACCTGCCTCTTGGCTTCCTGGAGCCTGTTCACAAATGCGCAGGCTCTTGGGGCTGCGGATGGAGGAAAACTCTGGGTTAGCTGGCGGCGTTGGGGACCTTAACAAATGCTGCTGCAAGAAACACTCCAGAAGGCGACCCGTAGGGTGGCCTCAGGCAGGACATAATCTGATCGTTAGGGTTGGCTTATGAGCCATAAAGCTGTCTTGGCGGTGTAAAGCGCCGCCAGAATGTGCTCTGTTGAAGCACTGCTGGCGGAACTCACTTTCCCAGACCACAAATTGTGCAGGGCTCGGGCATCACGAGTGGTCTTCAGTCGTCGTTATTAGAGTGGTTCCTTGCGATGGCCTCCAGCATGCCTCTCCGTAGGCTGGCTGACTCTCGTGCACTTTCTTGAGGAGCTTCGGTAAGGATGTTATAGTTTAAGGCGGTGCTTTCACCGACAACCCGCCCGGATAGCGCCACCCTCCCCTCACTATCTGTGCTGGTAGGCTGTGCGGGAATCTCAGCATCGTCTTCGTCCAGAACAGCGCTCTTCTGCAGATGCGTGGCTATCGTTCTGCGAGAGTCTTGAAACCAGCGCCGTGCATTAGGCTGGCCCAGTGCAATTAGCCGGAAAATGAAGAGAACAAAGGGGCGGCTGAGCGGCAGAGAGAAGTTGGAGTGGGTGAAGGAATGAGGGGGGCAGAAGGAGGACGAAGCGTCCAATTTAGTGGATAGAAAAATTCGGGGTCGAAATTGAAGGTGAAAGATCGAAAGGAGGCGGCCTACAGCAAAGGGAGCCGTGGAGTCTGCAGGCTGATGGCGATAAAACATTGTCTCCACGTCAGTAGCAGCGACATCACGGTAGCGAGGCTCTGTGTCTTTGAAGTCGCCCGATGTTTCCCAGTCCTTAAGATTCAAAATCTCCCTCTGGGTACCATGGACACTGGGCAATCTCGCTTAATTTTGCGCAGCTCCACTTCTGCGGGGACCCTGCGCATTTTAGATTAGCAGCTTTCAGTTAGATCCAGCGTGCTTGTCATAAGCCCTGCTTTTACCAGCTCCCATACTCACAGTGTTCCGTCCCGGACGAGAGAGTGTCTAGGGCCAGCGTGTCTGAATCCATACGGTCAGGAGGACAGGCGATACCAACGGTGTGGTAGTCCCCTGGATGCGCCCGATCCAGCGGACTTGCGATATCCCGCGGCCCTTCCCAGAAGCGACGGCGAGCAGGGTGGAGATTCGAGATTCGGGTTTTCGGCACCAGCTTGGCAGATGCGACCCACCGGTCAGCGTAAAGCGAGCGAGGCAACGGAGATAACATCTGGTGAGTGTAGCAGGGAGACGAGTCCGTGTTCCTAAAGAGTCTCCCGTCTGCCGGTTCCTGGCACCTTTTATTGTTACTCTATCGAGGCGTGTAGAAGGGGAGGACTGGGGAGTTCGGGAGAGCAGGCCGAGGAGGAGTCGGGGAGGAATCATCGATAACGCCGTCTCATCTGGCTTCGTCGCGGAGAAGGAGCATAAGCGTCTGAGCTATCCTCACCTGGGGGCAAGACCATTGTCAGCGTCCGGTGAAACTGAGCAGACAGTTCATGACCCGTGACTCATAGGGGATGAGGAGTGGGGGGTCGCGTCGACCGGCAAAGACGCCCAGGTCCGTTAGCGTCCCAACGTTCTACTACGGTGCTGCTAGATTGCGGCAGTGCACTACTACACCTGTAATTTTAATTCCACGCCGTCAGCTTAAGAACGACGCCCAGACGCTGAGATAACATCTGGTGGAGATCGCCAGCAGCTGGAGACCGGAGGTCCGGGTTCCCTAGCGAGAGTTCCGCCCGTCTGCGGTTCCTGGCACCTTTATTGTTACTCTATGCACGTAGAAGGGAGGACTGGGGAGTTCCGGAGAACGGGGAGAAGCGGAGGTCGAGATCATCATGCGATGTATGATCTCATCTGGCTACGCGGCGGAGAGAGGAGCATCACAGCGTCACAGAGCCTAACTCTCACCTGGGGGGCAAGACCATTGTCCCCGCGTAACCGTGACTTAGAGCCAGACAGTTCGCTTTAATCAGCACTCATGGGGGGGGGATGAGGAGTGGGGAATGCTGATGCGACCGGCAGAGGTCACAGGTCCGCATGCGTCCAATGCTCTACCTACGGTGCTGCTGGGTGCGGCAGTGCACTACTACATCGCTTTAAGCATTTTTTTAGAGTATGGAGGGCCGAAATGCTAAGGGGCTTACTTAGATGGACGCTTTGTCTCCTCCGCCGGGCTTATCAAGCTGGCCAAACTGTTTGTGTAACATCAGAACTTGTCATGCGGGTAAAGGTGGTACCAGGGTTTCTTACACACATGTTACAGGCAATATTAGACACGCATTGAACTAAGCAGAGATCCCATAATAAGGCACACAATTACCAGGGACCATGCAGAGCTGTACAATAGCATTCCCCAATCCATCCCCTCGCAGCCAGCTCCAGAGGGCTGACCACCACCGGGGTGTAAAACATCATACCTTCAGGATTAGGATACAACTTCTAGCACGCTCCGCACGCACTTTCATGTGAATCCAACTGGGAATTACTGGGAAAGAATTAAAACAACACGTATGGCTATGTACATTCTCACAACCTTGGTGATGCAGCAACAACAAGTAATCAATAGCTGACATCGCATTGTCTAGGGTTAAACAGCTTTGACTTGTTCCTGCCACTTTCGAGGAGGCCAGGGCATCCAGAGCGTGGGAGGTAGAGTTGATGGACCCATTCGTGAGGCACAGGCCAGCCGACCAATAGGTCTTAGACATTGTAGGAAGCGAAGTCCGGGACTCCCACCAGGGAAGTTGCCGAGGAGACTAACTCCGCTTCGAGAGGGCGACCGCTGGGCCCGGCCAGGAGGGGTCGAAAGGCAGAGCGCCGAGCTGGGCGGGCGGCGCGGCCCGAGCTCCCGGCCAGCCTGGGGCAGAAGGACGATGAGGTGATTGGCTACCTGAGGCGGCAAAAGAGTTCTGCAGAGTCGGGCGGAATGTAAGAACGGCCCCTCTCCCAAGAGGGTCCAGAACCAGCCCCTGGGGAGCAGGATGCTCAACACTGGGGAATGTCCTCCAGCGTGTGTGCAGCTCCAACTGGCCGAGCCGGCGAATCACGGCCCGGCCTGTTCCCGTTCGGCTTGTCGCCCGGTGACGCGGGCGCAGGGTGTTGGGATTCGCGGGTTGGGCGACAGTCTTGAGTGATTGAAGGGAGAGAGCCGCCAGCCGAGGGTTTGGACGACGGGTCCCCAGCCCGGCATCGCCATAGAGCATCTCCTCCATTTTGACAGGTATTCACGAAGGGCTCAGCCCAGACTCCCGCTAGGAAGTCTCCGGTGCTTCGCAGAGCGGGGAGCAGCAGGCAGGAGCTTAGCAGGCTCCCGGACTCCTAGGTACCAGCCCCAGGCAGAAAGATGAGACGCTGGCAGCGGCAGCAACCGGGTCTGTGACAAGTTACCCAGTGAAAGCTTCGCCAGGGGTGGCCGATGCATCGCCATCGGCAGGAGAGCAACAGAGCAGGCAAAGGGATGGTGGTCAGCTGGAGTTGGTGGGTGATGATCGCTTAAAGAGGCTGCATAGAGGTGCCCTTCAGGTGTCTCGCTGGGTGGTTCTGTTTATGCAGCAGCGCCAGGGGGGCTCATTGGTGGTCGCCTTGACGCCTCCCCAGGTTATTCGGGTCTTTGGGCATTACACGGCTTTGCCCTGTTGAGATCGCTGGGCTGGATCCTCTTGTAGATCGATGCCCCACCGGGCTGGGGCCATTTAGTTTCCCCATGGCGCCATCTCCATGGGTTGGCCTGTCATGGCATAATCGGAGTCCACCCAGGGAACCTGGTAGGAAAGAGGGACTGAAACACACACCCCTTCTCCCAGGTGCGTTACAGCCGAAGTCTCGCCCAGGTTTGCCCTAGAAGCCGGATGGCCGATGGAGACCGGGATCAGTTAGTGCTGCATTTAATATGGGTGTGAGGGGAAGGAGGGTTTGTTTGGCAGCCTGTGAAGGTTAGTTTTAATGCGCCACAACCCTCCCAAATAGCTTAAGCACTCCTCTTCTTCTTTAATTGTTTGACGCAGGGGAGGGCAGGAGGCAGGCTGCAACCTGGTGGGAATTGGCCTCAGAGCGCCATCAAAGATTAGCACGCCATAGGCGAGGGTCCGGCCTCGAGGAGGGACGGGGATAGGCGGTCCTGCCAGGGATTGTGGGTATGCATATTTAATCAACGCAGCACAAACGCGCTTGGGAGCACCTTTGGGGGGAAGGAAAACTGGGAGTGGAAGCTAACCGGCAATAGAGGCATAAAATTCCTCGCGCGACAAGGAAAAGGAAGAAGGGTTTCTTTTGTAAAGGGAATTTCACTTACCGTGGACCTTGGCGGCTACCGCAGGAAGCTGGATGGCGCCAATTCTTGTGGATCCGAACTATCCTGTTACGCCCGCACGAGACCGCTTCGCTTAAGGCTTTCGGTTGCCGAAATGCGGGTAAAACACCACCCACCCAAATCAATAGAGGATCCGTGTTTGCAGCTGCACCCCTTGTGGGTATTAGGGGCATAATGGCAGCAGCCCCTTTTAAACTGGGGGCTCATTCCTGGCCAGTGCTCAATGGCATCCAGGACGGGCCCAGATTTTTAATCCAGGGAGGGCCAGTCAGCCAATTCGTTCTCCCGCCTTTACTGGTCGTAAAACAGAAGGGAAGAAGGAGGGGAGAGGGAAACAGTTTTCCACGGAAATCAGGAAAATAATTCCGGAGGAGCAAGATTGGGATTGACCATCGGGTGACGGCTTTACCCGTCTCCAGACCAGAAGTCGCTTTTGACCTGACCCATGAGGTCCCTTCCCAGAGATTATTATGATGTCCAAAATGATGGGCTGGACTGTGAGCTGCCGCCTTCGAAGTCCCGGCTGCTGACCGTGAGCTGGCCCGGATGCTCCGTCTCCGCTGGTTTGTCTCCCCACACCCTAGATGTGCTGGGCAAGCCTGCGGTTACGGCCCATCGGTCGGCCACCTTTCGGCTGCTCTGATGACGGTAACATCAGCGCCGGTGTCCACCAGGCCCCGGAACTTACATCCTTCTATGGCGAAGCCCAGAATATGGGCGGGACGGAGCTCCCGATAAGCCGCCTCCACCGCTTCGCGACGGTGGTGGTGGCTTCGCTCATGTTGGCTGCTGGGGCAGCTCGTGAGCCCTTTATTGAACCGGCAGCTGGCAGCGCATGGGGCAAGAGAACCGCTGAGCGCAGCTAACCCGGGCGAGGCAGCTCCTGTGGGATGTTTGTCCAGACCTGGAGGTGGATGGGTCCCTTAGTGCGTGGAGCTCCATCACCCGAGGGACGGCGAACAGTCCTTGTTCAGCAGCAGAGGCCTTGGCAGCATACGAGCCCAATTGTCCCGGTAGGGATGGGCTCGGCCATACTGGGCTGGGGCCGACAAGAACCCTCGTGGGGAACTTTTAAAGGGAGATGGGCATGGAGTGTACGTCGAAATGGCGTGATGCCACGGTGAGAGGGGGGGTGGTTTTGGCAGGGGCCTAGGGCGCTGAGTCTGCTCTAGTACTCTCCCCTCCTTGGTCCTGGGTTGGGAGAGCGCCTCGGCGGGAGTTTCCCGACCGGCAGTCGCTTCTCCAGTGGAAGCCTTTCTGGCAAACGTGGGCGCACCGGGTTTTGGTGGCCTTCTCCTCCCTGGGAGGACCTCCTCCATCGAGGTTGTGGTAGGCCCCCCACGGGTGGCTGCCTACACTCCTTCCGGAAGTGTCCGGTCTGCGCGCAGTTAAAGCAGTCGTCCTTGCAGGGCTGCCTCCCGCCGGAGGAGAGTGCTGTATGCAGGGAGGCCAGCTTGGTGGGGCTGGAGGATCCGGCGTCCCAGCAGCCTTAAGCATGTCGGCCAGTTCAGGGATTTTGCCCAGGCCCGCGGATTGCCCTGCGGTACTCCGCAGGTGGAGGCGCCTTTATGCCAGGCGCATGAGGAGCTGCGTTTGGGCTTCCTGCGCTCATTCACCTGCCTCTTTGAGCTTCCTGGAGCCTGTTCACAAAATCGCATAGGGGCTCTTGGGGCTTTGCCGATGGAGGTGTTCTGGGTTGGCTACCGGCGTTGGGGACCTTAACAAATGCTGCTTGTATTAAACATTCCAGAAGGCTAATCGTAAGGGTGGCCTCTCAGGCAGGACATTTCAATCTGATCGGGGCAGGGTTGGCGAAAGCATCGGGGCTTTCATAAAAGCTGTGCTTGGCGGTGTAAGGCGCCGCCAGAAGGTGGCTGCCTGTTGAAGCACTGCTGGCGGAACTCACTCTTCCAGACCACAAATTGTGCAGGGCCTGTGGAGCATGCGAAAGGTGGTCTTCCAGTCGCCTGGAACCATTAGGGTGGTTCCCTTGGCGATGGCCTCCAGCATGCCTCTCTCAAGGCTGAAGCAGACTCCATCGTCCGCATTGCTTCTGGCGGAGCTTCGGTAAGTGATGTGTTATAGTTTAGGGCGGTACTTTCACCGACAACTCCGCCCGGATGACGCAATTCCCTCCCCTCACTATCTGTGAAGTGGACGGGCACAATGCAAGAATCTCAGCATCGTCTTCGTCCAGCCAGGGTTTCTTTCTTCTGCAGATGCGTGGCTAATACGCTCTGCGAGTTCTTGAAACCAGCGCTGGCCATTACGCGGGCGCTTCGACGGAGGTGCAAGTGGCTTCGGAAAATGAAGGCGGAGTTAGAGGGGAAGCGGCTGGAGCCGCTGGGAGAAGCTTTGAATTGGGTGGAAGGAATGAGGGGGTGGTGAAGGAGGACGAGGCGGCCCAATTTAGTGGATAGAGAAAATCTCGGGGTCGAAATTGAAGGTGAAAGATCGAAGTGAGGGCGCCTACAGCAAAGGGAGCCGTGGAGTCTGCAGGCTGGATGCATACAAAACATTGTCTCCACCGTCAGTAGCAGCTACATCAAGGCTAGCGAGGCTCTGTGTCTAAGAAGTGCGCCCGATGTTTTCCCAGTCCTTAAGATTCTTACCGTCCTCTGGGTACCATGGACACTGAGCTTCAATCTCTCAACCAATTCTAAGTAGCTCCTCTCTTTACTGGGACTCTGCGCAGATTAGAGTAACAGCTTTCAGTTCGATCCAACGTTTTGTCATAAGCCCTGCTTTTGCAAGCTCCTATACTCACCGGGTGTCTGGCCGGACGAGAGAGTGTCCTAGGACGCTGCGGTTCTGACGCGCTCATACGGTCAGGAGGACAGGCGCATACCCAAACGGTGTGGTAGTCCCCTGGACGCGCCCTATCCAGCGGACTTGCGATATCCCGCTGCCCTTCCCAGGCGCATCGGCGAAAGCAGGGTGGAGGTTCGAGATTCCCCGGTTTTCGGCACCAGCTGTGGCAGCTGCCACCCACGCGGTCAGCGTAAAGCGAACGTAGACGACGGGAGATAACATCTGGTGGAGATCAGCAGCTGGAGACCGGAGGTCCGGTGGTTCCTAGCGAAGTCTCCCGCCTGCCGGTTCCTGGCACCTTTTATTGTTACTCTATCGGGGCGTGTAGAAGGGAGGGACTGGGGGGGAGTTCCCGGCGGAGCTTGAATGAGCCGAGGCTGGAGGTCGGGGAGGAATCATCATGTGATGTATGCCGTCTCATCTGGCTACGTCGCGGAGAAGGAGCATACGCTGCCTGAAGCCTAATCCTCACCTTGGGGCAAGACCATTGTCCCCTGCCAGTCCGGTGAAACTTAAAGCCAGACAGTTCATGACCCGTGACTCATGCGGGGGGATGAGGAGTGGGGAGATGCGATCACGACCGGCAAAGGCTCGCCCAGGTCCGTTAGCATGCCCTTAACGTTCTACTACGGTGCTGCTGGGTCGGCAGTGCACTACTACACACCTGGAAAAAGTTACATGATACGAGGATATAAAGATTGAACTACAAAGATTCTGGCACAAACCAGTAAAGGGGGTCCCAGTGGTGATGGCCACACTGGGTGCAGTGCCTAAAGACCTTGGACAGCACTTAAAAACAATCGGCGCTGACAAAATCACCATATGTCAGCTGCAAAAGGCCACCCTACTCGGCTCTGCACGCATTATTTGTCGATACAGCACACAGTCCTAGATGCTTGGGAAGTGTCCGATTTAATACAGAATCCAGCATATTGATCTTGTTTGCTGTGTATTACTGTTTTTGTATCAAGGAAATAATGTAGACTGGATAAAAGAATTGGAAAAGGAGATGAGTAAAAATCGAATGGAAGAACTAATTATAGCAACAGATTTGGTACAAAATCGAATGAAAAGAATCAAGAACTGGACATCTCCTGGAAATGATGAAGTGCATGGATTTTGGCTGAAATATCTGACAAGGTTACATCCAGTCATTGTCGAACTATTCAACAAAGCACTACACAGTTGTGAAATTGATGACTGGCTGACAACTGGCAGAACTTACCTTTTATCAAAAGACCCAGAAAAGGATACACCTTCAGCCTATAACATGTTTGGAGCACCTTCCTCATGAGGAGAGGCTGCAGCATTTGGGACTCTTTAGTTTAAAGAGGAGACGTCTGAGGGGGGATATGATTGAAGTCTATACAATTATGCATGGGGTAGAAAATGTTGACAGCGAGAAATTTTTCTCTCTTTCTCACAATACTAGAACCAGGAGGCATTCATTGAAAATGCTGGGGGGAAGAATTGGGACTAATAAAAGGAAACACTTCTTCACACAACGTGTGGTTGGTGTTTGGAATATGCTGCCACAGGAGGTGGTGATGGCCACTAACCTGGATAGCTTTAAAAAGGGCTTGGACAGATTTATGGAGGAGAAGTTGATCTATGGCTACCAATCTTGATCCTCCTTGATCTCAGATTGCAAATGCCTTAGCAGACCAGGTGCTCGGGAGCAGCAGCAGCAGCAGAAGGCCATTGCTTTCACATCCTGCACGTGAGCTCCCAAAGGCACCTGGTGGGCCACTGTGAGTAGCAGAGTGCTGGACTAGATGGACTCTGGTCTGATCCAGCAGGCTAGTTCTTATGTTCTTATGTTTGCCCACAATGTTCAAATTGCTGACTGGAATTATAGCAGATGGCATCATGGATTTCTTAGAAGCAATTGACATGATTCCAGTGGAGCAAAAAGGAAATAAAAGGAAAAGCAGAGGCACAAAGAACCAGCTCTTGATCGATAAAATGGTCTTAGAGAACTGCAAAACAAGAAAAACCAGCCTGCACATAGTCTGGATTGATTATTAAAAGGCGTTTGACTCACTACCCCATAGCTGGATCATCAAATGTTTGCAAACCAACGGAGTTAATAAAAATGTAATAACTGTCAGGAGGCCTGTATTTAGCGTTTTGCTTATGCTGCTGTAGAATGTGCGGTGATACCAGGTGGCGTCAAGGTCACTGTCTACTCATCTCCTGTTATCTCCATGCACTTACTTTCTGGCGGGCTTTCCCAGGCTGTGGGGGGGGGGGGCTGCCAGTTCTCTTATTATTGCAGTTTTCGCGGGCAATTCTCAGTCTTGGCTTTGCCAAGGTAGACCCTGAACCAATAAAGCTGCTGTTCTACAACAAGAGTTTTTTGTGGATTTATTGGGGTTCTGACACAAAGCCAAGACTGGGTTTTTTTTGTCAATAATAATAATAATAATAATATAAAGATCTGTTAGCATTTCAGCTCTGCCTTCGTTCTTGCCATGAAACTTTGGAGCGGGCTGGAAGCAGGTGGTAATCTCCCATGGGAGTCGGAGGACAGCATGGGCGTGTCTGTGCAGCCCCCCGGAGCTGAACAAGACAGCAAGGTAAGTCCCTTGCACACACCCTGGCTGCTCCGTGCGGAGCTGCCCCTGCGGGCAGCAGCGGCGTCGGGGCTGCCCACGTGGGGCCGTGCGAGCAGTCCCGATGCCCTACCTTCATTCAAGCAGGTGGGACGCTGCTGCCGCCGGCTGTGCGGAAACAGCCTAAGATAAAGTCAATGACATTTGCGCCCAATGCCCCTATAAAGGTGTATGAGCCCCTAGATTTATCACAAATAGTTCCGTTTAAAAATTGTAAACCAAACTCCAAACATAGATTTAGAAGCAAGCAGCCCCCATTGTTGAAGACATGGTCCTGGGAATGCCACGGCTCCAACCACAAATTAGCTACAATAAGGTCATCTTGAACACCATTTATATCTCGTCCTACCCTTGCGTTAAAATCACCCATCGTTAAAATATCGGCTTCCGGAAAATCTACGATGGCGCTTTCCATGATGAGCCGTAAGTCTCTCCATAGTTGCTGCCACCTGATTGCACCAGATCCTTTAGAAGGAACATAAACATTAAAACATAACATCTGTCCCGTAATAGGGTTATTAACCTCTAAGATCTGAATACCGTTACACTCTGGCCACTGATGATGATAAACCGTCCCCTGAACCTCCTCTGCCACGAATGTAACTAAATCACCGCTAGCCCGCCTAAAAAAATTTGTTTTCAGTTGCTGGGGAGACAAATGTCTAAAACCCAACAGTTCAATTGGATCGGATTCCCCATACCAGGTTTCCTGTAACCCAACAATATCGAATTTGTTTCAAATACTCTTTGAAGACACTGTCAGCTATTTTTGAAGACCAGCCCCCCGATATTCCAGGACATGGCCCTCCTTTCACCATCTAGTCCAGTGATGGAGAACCTTTTCGAGACCGAGTGCCCAAATGGCAACCCCAAAACCCACTTATTTATCGCAAAGTGCCAACACGGCCATTTAACCTGAATACTGAGGTTTTAGTTTAGAAAAAAACGGTTGGCTCCGAGGCGTGCGTTACTTGGGAGTAAGCTTGGTGGTAGTGGGTGGTTTTGCTAAGGAGTAAGCTTGGTAGTAGTCGGTGGCTTTGCTTTGAAGCAACCATGCAACTCTCCCAACTGGTGAATCATGACCCTAGGAGGGTTTAATCAGAAGCAAGCCCCCTTGTCAGCAACCGAGCTTACTCCCAGGTAAAGGATCACGCTTTAGTTCAACGCATGAAAATCAGTGGGGTTAACAGCGCTTAACAGGGTTACCTGCACTGCTTCCCCAAAACTAGGTCTTAGGTTTAATGCTAATAATCGAGCCCAGTGGCCCAGGCCAGCCTAGATGTGGGGGGGGAGAGGGCACTCTGTGTGTGCCCACAGAGAGGGCTCGGAGTGCCACCACTGGCACCCGTGCCATAGGTTTGCCACCACTGATCTAGTCAATTTTCCAAAGCATGAGGGTTGGGAGGCTGGCCTGTAGGAATTTCAGTCCACCGACTGTGCTGATTCGCTTGGTTACCTTCCTCAATACTTATCCTGTTAGAGATGCAGATTTCTGGGGAGGGAGGGATAGGAAGCACATGGTGGGCCACTTTTCTGGACAATAAGGGGCAAACAGGAATACTGAGTCATCGCTCAGGAAATTTGTTCTGAAATGTTATGAGGGGCTGTCACTTCTGAAATATCCTCTTCATTCTGGATCTCCGTTTGCTGAGTGACGCTCATTTCCTTCGTGGCAAAATCCTTTCTGGGCACGAGATTCTCGTTTGTTGGTGATGTTCTAAGAGGTCCAACTGGTTCCTCTGCGGAGTTCACATAACCATTAATGTAATAACTCTCATTTGATGACGTCATAGATGTAAATGACGACTGAGGAACCTCTTTCCCAATATGGGGTGAACAGATTGCGGGCTTGCCAATATCGGCCCTCGTAATTGGGTCACATAATTCTCTTAATTCCTGTGCCCATGATTTTTCCCTGCCATGGAAATTAAATTCCTTTTGTAGGACACTGGCTGATCTAAGATCAATGTCTGTGTCAGTGACCTGTTGGTCTGTCCTGGAAGCAGTATGCATTGACTCATCATCTATTTTGATTATATTCTAGTTGATGCTTGCTTATTCAAACAACACTTGGCAACTTTCTGCGCAGATTTCAGTACCATCCTTAAAAAGATCCTCTGTGGGACGCATTCCAGAGTCATATTGGGCGATTCCGCACACGAGTAAAATAGGTTCGACCCAGTTCCCTGAGAAGGGTACTGACCTAGGTCGAAGCCATTGTTGTTCCCCACTGCAACCAGCTTGATCCCAGCTCGGAGGCCAGAATCATCCTGTGCCTCTTCGCCGCTCCGTTCTACAGCCACGTTCCGTCTATCCCCACACACGTTATAAAAAAAACTGCCACAGGAATGGAGGGACGAAGGTGGCGTTTTTTAATTGGCCAGCTGTAGGCATGCCCGAAACCCTCAGCTGTGATTGGCTGAATGGGGGACTCCTGGCACCAGATTCCGCACTTTACTGGAATCGAGCTGAGTTCGAGCGTGGTTCCCTGAAAAAGTAGTAGTTCCCAACTGGAGTCGGAAATTTGACCGTTACACGGAGCTCCCTTTAAATCTACCCCCCTCCCAATCCACGCCAAATTTAGGCAAATAAAACAATGCTGTTTTTCAATGTTGTTTAAAGGGAGCCAATGAGGCTTCCAACCACCCCCTTCAAAATCCATTTGATTGTGGTGTGGGAGGGCAGGCAGTAGCATTTTCATGGTACCCCTGGGACGTGCTCATGGCACCCCAGGGTACCACAGAACCCTGGTTGAGAATCACTGGTCTAGATAGTTTCCAACATCTGATGAGATTGGGCCAGCCTGGGCCAGCCTAAATCGTATTTTGTTTTTATCCGATTCAAATTCTGTGTGAGAAAGGCCCGAATAAATATACAGGCAACAGAAGATGAGGAATCCGACGTGGATCCTGAAGGCACTGTGGACCAGGAGCTGCAGGCACCAGAACCAACATCAAGCCCTTCCCTGCCAGTCAAGGCAGAGCCAGCAATAGAGTCGATGCCGTGCAGCTGGGAGAGCCATCAGTTACCAGCAGATGAGCTGAATAACAAGCCAACTGCACGCAGAAGGCAAAAACAAAGGCCGCAGCTACGTGCTATAAGGAGAAGTACCTGCATTGCTGCCCGCTATGATAGAAGGCGCTGCAAGCTGGAGGCATCTGCTTCAGAGGAGGACTCGGTCATCGCACTATCGTGGCCCCATTAGCAGGGGTGTCTTACTTGGGTGTAACTTGGGTGTAACTTGGCCTGGGTGCAACCAGAAACAATACTTCCCAGTAAGCTCCACAACCAGGAACCAGGAACTTTACTTCCTGGTAGGCTCCAAGGACTTCCTCTAAACTTCAGCTCTCAGCCTGCCTGCTCGACCTTGTGCCTACACCTTGACTCTGGACTGTCTGACTACACCTTTGCTTGCTGCCTGCCTTGACCCTGGACCGCCTGACCACACCATAGCTAACACCTGCCAGCAGCACAAACACATTTTAAAAAATCTCTTTCCTGAGACTATCAGGGCTTTTTGCCATAAGGTTTTAGTCCTCTTTTAAACACGAAGCTTTGAAAGAACGTGCAGAATTTTAACAGCTGGAGTGGGGCGCCACCATTCCTCAGACCAAGCCACGTGAATACCTGGATTCCATGCCCTATGACAAGGGTCGTGAAAATGAAGAAAATTTGTACCCACAGGCTAACAATGAAAACTTAAAAAAATAGTTCTCCCACTGGAGTAGCTTTTTTACTTTTAAGTAACCCAAATAAATTTCTATTTTTACAAACAGTGACCAAATGTTTTGGAAAATTGTTTTCATTCTCCCATTGGAGTAATATATATAAACAAAAGCTAGAACGGCACGGCAAAGTAATCTTAAGGTAAATATATAACAGCGCTCGGGGGTCGCATAACTAGTTAGCATGCCAGAGTCTCGTTCGTTATCGGAATTAACCAGACAAATCGCTCCACCAACTAAGAACGGCCATGCACCACCACCCACAGAATCGAGAAAGAGCTATCAATCTGTCAATCCTTTCCGTGTCCGGGCCGGGTGAGGTTTCTGCAACCTGCGGCTCTCCAGATGTGCATGGACTACAATTCCCATCAGCCCCTGCCAGCATGGCCAATTCCCATCAGCCCCTGCCAGCATGGCCAATTGGCTAGCTAAGTTTGCCAGGTCGTGGTTGGGAAACACCTGGAGATTTGGGGGAAAGGGTGGAGCCTGAAGAGGGCGGGGTTTGGGGAGGGGAGGGGCTTCATTGTGTTGTGACATCACAGAGTCCACCTTCCAAAGCGGCCGTTTTCTCCAGGAGAATCCATCTCTGTCGCCTAGAGATCAGTTGTAATAGCAGGGGATCTTCACAACCCTACCAATTTCAAATGATTCACGTGGCCTGGACCTCCACCTGAACTAGCTTCCTCCCTTGGGTTGCCAGGTTGGGAAATTCCTGGAGGTGTAGGGTTAGGGTTAGGGTTAGTGTAGTTGTAGGGGTGGGATCTGTGGAGATGGGTGGAGTTTAGGAAAGGGACAGATCTCAGTGGCCAACGTGTGCCCCTCCACCGCCCTGCACCTGGCTGCTGCACCTTTCTGATCCTGGGCAGGGGGAGGCGAGGAAAGGCAGCAGCTTCAGGGGGCCACCTGCGGCATGGCCTTTAGGGGAGAGCCAGGAGGCCAGAAGAGCAGGCCGCCCCGGCTGGCCACGCATGCTCCAGCAGGCCTCCTGGCCCTCCCCCAAAGACCGCACGCCATGGCACCACCCCAGGGCGGCCGCCAATCAGGCTGTGTGCCTCTGGCCCGGCGGCCCGATCTGCGGCCGCCCTGGGGTGATGTCATGGTGGCATCCAGTCGGTTAGCTGCCAGTTCGGCAGAACCAGGGCTAACTGGCTCAATCCCACCTCTGCGGAGTCTGTATCTTGGAGAGCCGGTTCTCACGCAGCAGTGCATCAAAGAACCTTAAGCAGGTTTTTTTTGTAGCCTCTTTGGAAAAGGATTTTTGGATTATTGCCAGAGAACGAGCCCCTGTGAATGTTTCACAAAGTCATTCAACAAACGGAAATGACAACCCACGTACATATTTGTTTCGGTTTCGGTTAATTTGCTGCTAGGAGCCCTTTGTAGAAAGACCATTTGGATTTGGAATCTTTGTGTAAATTATCATGCAGTAATAAGTCCATGCATGCATTTATTTTGAACTGCTTAAGTATTTACTGAATATCAGAGATACTGGAATAACAGGACCATTAGCCATAAAGAGGAGGAGGAGGAGGAGGAGGAGGAGGAGGAGGAGGAGGAGGAGGAGGAGGAGGAGGAGGAGGAGGAGGGAGGGAGGAGGAGGAGGACGAGGAGGGAGGAGGAGGAGGAGGGAGGAGGGAGGGAGGAGGAAGGAAGAAGAAGAAAGAGAGAAGAAGAAGAAGGAGGGAGGAGGAGGAGGGAGGGAGGAGGAGGAGGAGGAGGAGGAGGAGGAGGAGTTTGGATTTATATCCCCAGTTTTCTCTCCTGTAGGGAGACTCAAAGGGGCTTACAATCTCCTTGCCCTTCCCCCCTCACAACAAACACCCTGTGAGGTGGGTGGGGCTGAGAGAGCTCCGAGAAGCTGTGACTAGCCCAAGGTCACCCAGCTGGCATGTGTGAGAGTGTACAGGCTAATCTGAATTCCCCAGAGAAGCCTCCACAGCTCAGGCGGCAGAGCTGGGAATCAAACCCCGTTCCTCCAGATTAGATACACGAGCTCTTAACCTCCTACGCCACTGCTGCTCCAGGTGCTTGTTTGGATTGGAAATCTCACAGGTAGGGTCTGAAGTTCTCCTGGAATTAGAACTCACCCCAGACAATAGATCCACCTCCGAATCTCCAGGAATTCCCTCCACCAAAGTTGGCAACCGTAGGCATCGATGCTATCACTATGGGTGCAAAGTTCTTCAGATTAGAGCCTGCTGCTCTTAACCACTACACCAGGCTGGCTCTCTTTCTCTACCGTGAAAAGTCTCAACAAAGCAGCGTACCAACTCCTTTCCTTTTATCTCCTCACCGCACACACCTTGTGAGGCAGGTGGGGGTGGGGCTGGGAGAGTTTGGAGAGAACGGTGACTGGACCAAGGTCGCCTAACAGGTTTCATGGGGAGGAATGGGGATCCGAACAGAGGTGGGATCCAGCAGGTTCTCACCAGTTCCCGAGAGTGGGTTACTCATTATTTGTGTGTGCCGAGAGGGGGTGACTAATTGGGTCTGCTTTTCCGCTAGAAATTCCATTCGGTCCAAAAATCATCAAGTCCTGCTGTTTCCTATGTGGCTGGTTAGCGAAGGTAGAAAACGGGATAATTCTCCCTGTTGGGCTGTTTTCAAAACACATTTTAGAAATACGGTCAAGTTCCTTGTTGAAGGAAAGTCTCCTTCTTTTGATTTCTAGAAACAAAATTAAGTCTTGGAAAGTATTATTTGACAGGCAGTCAATTAGAGGAGAAGTAGTTGTTTCTGTTGGCAGTAGACGATAGGACTTGCTATAATGAGTTTCAATTATGGACAGAAAGATTCCAGCTGGAAATTAGGAACTTTTTTTTTTACAGTAAGAGTTTTTACAGTAACATAGTAATTATTAATGCCCCGCCCCCGGAATGCCCGGCCACGCCCCTGTCGTGCCTCGCCCAGGCCCATTGGCACTACGCCACTGTTTGAATCCCACCACCATGGGAACCTGTTACTAAAAAATTTTCTTGGGATCCCACCACTGGATTCGAACCTGGTTCTCCAAATTAGAGCCCGCTGCTCTTAACCATTACACCGCACTGGCTCTCTTTCTCAACCTTAAGAAGCCTCAAAACAATTTACAATCATCTACCCCTTCCTCTCCCCACAACAGGCACCTTTATGAGGCAGGTGGGGGCTGACAGAGTTCTGAGATAACTGGGACTGGCTCAAGGTCGCCGAGCAGGCTTCATGTGCGGGAGCAGGGAAAACAAATCCAGCTCACCAGAAAAGAGTCCACTGCTCATGTGGAGCAGTGGGGAATCGAACCTGGTTCTCCAGATCAGAGGACCACTCTTAACGACTACACCACACTGGCCACAGTCCAACATAGGAGTGGTGTCTGGGTCCACAGAACCTCCTCTGGGTGGCAGGATCTCTTCTGGGCTTGCAGCAGAACACGACCTTCCCCAATTCCTGATGATCTGCCCAGGGTTTCACGGAACTGAGCGTGGTTGAATTTGGGCCTGTGCCAATGCAAAACAGATGCTGAACCGACGGCCAACTGCCCTGTCCGGTTCATCGGTTGTCTGACACTGTGGGCATGGCAGGAGAGGCTGAGATTGAGAAACCTTGCTTTGCCTGCTGAGAACTTCGGATTCGGTTCCTGGTGTTAGGCAAAACCCTGCTCTGCTAGGAGAGAGCCGGTTTGATGCAGGGGTTAATAGAACCGGACGCCAATCTGGAGAACCGGGTTCGATTCCCAACTCCTCCACGTGAGCAGAGGACTCTTGCCTGGTGAGCTGGATTTGTTTCCCCGCTCCTGCACATGAAGCCTGCTCGGTGACCTTGAGCCAGTCCGAGTTCTCTCAGAAATCTGTCAGCCCCACCTGCCTCATAAGGTGCCTGTTGTGGGGAGAGGAAGAGGATATGATTGTAAGTTGTTTTGAGGCTTCGCTCCTCCACATGATGATGATGATGATGATGATGATGATGATGATGATGATGATGAAGAAGAAGAAGAAGAAGAAGAAGAAGAAGAAGAAGAAGAAGAAGAAGAAGAAGAAGAAGAAGAAGAAGAAGAAGAAGAAGAAGAAGAAGAAGAAGAAAAAGAGGGGTTTGGATCTATATCCCCCCTTTCTCTCCTGCAGGAGACTCAAAGGGGCTTACAATCTCCTTGCCCCTCCCACCTCACAACAAACGCCCTGTGAGGTAGGTGGGGCTGAGAGAGCTCCGAGAAGCTGTGACTAGCCCAAGGTCGCCCACCTGGCGTGTGTGGGAGTGCACAGGCTAATCTGAATTCCCCAGATAAGCCTCCACAACTCAAGCGGCAGAGCAGGGAATCAAACCCAGTTCCTCCAAATTAGATACACGAGCTCCTAACCTCCTTCGCCACTGCTGCTCCCACTGGGTAACCTTGAGCCAGTCACAGTTCTCTCCAAACTCTCTCAGCCCCACCTACCTCAAAAGAGGCCTGTTGAAGGGAGGAGAAGAGAAAGTAACTGTAACTCAGTTTGATATAGTGGTTAAGAGCAACGGATTCTAATCTGGATTTAACCTGGTTCATTTCCCCACTCCCCAGAATGCCCCCAGAAAGCCCCGGAACACCCCCGCCACGCTCCCAAAACAGGCGTGCACCCAGGGCATCGCACCTCACGCCGCCCTGTTGGCGCTACGCCACTGGTCCATACAGAGGCAAGCAATGGTAAGCCATGCCCGAATGTCTCTTGCCTTGAAAACCCTCTGGGGTGGCCATAGGTCAGCTGTGACTGGACAGCACAAACACACACTCATTCAAAGGCAAAATCCAGCTGTACTGTGGGAGGGGAGGAAGCTATCCCAAATCTGTGGCTTCAGCACTCAGGAAACATCCTCAGTATTCCTAGGATGCTCAGAAACTCCAAGAGGGAACTGGAGAATTCCAGGCATTTCTAATGATCTCTAGACTTACAGGTCCCTCTGGGGAAAATAGCTGCTTCAGAAGCTGGACTCTATGGCTTCCTATCTCTACTGAGATCCCGGCCCCTTGCAAGCCGTGCCCTCCCGAGGGTTCATGCCTGCCCAAATCTCCATGAATTACCAACAGTTGGCCACTGCTCCCCTTTAGGAATCCTTGGGAGAAAGGGGGACTCTGAGCATTGCAAACCACTGCCACTGCTTCTGGGGTTGGGGTCAGGGGTCCTCCTTTTTCACTCAAAGGTGTGGTTTTTTGCCACCGTGACAATTATTTATTGTATGAAACATGCCTTATCTTGGCACATGACCAGAAAACTGGTTCCCCAAGCAGCTAACATGTTATTGTCAGAGGTGGGATCCAGCAGGTTCTCACCAGTTCCCGAGAGTGGGTTGCTAATTATTTGTGTGTGCCAAGAGGGGGTTACTAATTGGGTCTGCTTTTCCGTTAGAAATTCCATTAGGTCCAAAAACCATAAAGTCCTGTTGCTTCCTATGTGGCTGGTTAGCGAAGGTAGAAAACGGGATAATTCTCCCTGTTGGGCTGTTTTAAAAACATGTTTTAGAAATATGGTAAAGTTCCTTGTTTAAGGAAAGTATCCTTCTTTTGATTTCTAGAAACAAAATTAAGTATTTGAAAGTATTAAGTATTTGACAGGCAGTCAATTAGAGGAGAAGTCGTTGTTTCTGTTGGCAGTAGACGATAGGACTTGCTATAATGAGTTTCAATTATGGACAGAAAGATACCAGCTGGAAATTAGGAACTTTTTTTTTACAGCAAGAGTTTTTTACAGTAACAGAGAAATTATTAATGCCCCGCCCCTGGAATGCCCGGCCACGCCCCCGTCGTGCCCCGCCCAGCCCCATTGGCGCTATGTCACTGTTTGAATCCCACTGCTATGGGAACCTGTTACTAAAAGTTTTGAATCCCACCACTGGTTATTGTCGAAGGCTTTCAAGGTCAGAATCAACTGGCTGTTGTGGATTTTTGGAGCTACGGAGCTGTGCCACTGAGGCTGTTTCTGCACAGGCCAAAATCACTGGTGTTGGCTCCGTAAAAACACCATTTGGAGGGGGAACTTCGCACAGCTGCCACCTCCAAATGGAGGCAGCGCTGCTCCCCCCCAACAGTGTTTTGCTGCCTCACTCACCGAGCGAGGCTTTTAGAAAAGAGCGGCTTTCATCCGGTGCTGAGCGAAGGGCACCGGGTGTAAGGTGCCATTTTTCGGCCCTCCGGTTTTGTTTTTAAAACTTATCTCCTCTTCCTGCGTTGCTCCATAGGGACGAGGGGACACGCCTCCTGCCCTCTGGTCCCTGGGGTGTTGCCAGCGCCATGGGGGCATGTCCTCTCATCCTGCGGAGCGTCGCAGGAAGGTGGGTAAGTTTTAAAAATAAAAGTGGCACGCCTTGTGCAGAGGTGCCGCCATGGGGGCACGGGGCCGCCGGGGCCGCCGGCACACAAGTGTGCGAACGGCGCCAGGCCGGCAACAATGTCATGTACACTGGCGCTCCGGCGCTCCCAGGACCCGTGCAGACGGCCTGAGAGAAACACATCTGGCCATGACATGCCTCTGAAGATGCCAGCTATAGATGCGGGCAAAACCTTAGGAGCCAAAATGGCAAGACCGTGGGCACGCAGTCCAGAAATCCCACAACAACCTATTTGATTTATGTGCTCGTGTGTTTTACGGACTTCGTTTCTCATCCATCTTTCTCACTGAGAAAATAGCAAAACCACCGGAACGCCAAACATAATTTCAATTGTAATGAGAGGAAGAAGAAGAAAAGAGCAGAGGAGTAAAGGAAACAAACTTCTACAAACAAAGCAAGAAGTGTTACCAGATTTACGAAACCCAAACCAAACAACAACAGAAAACCACAAACACTGATGACCAAACTACAGAGCAAGGGGGTGGGAACTTGGAAGATTAGAACCTGATTTGTAACTATTGTGCGCTGTGGCAATGCTGTCCTGTCCAATATTGCATTAATATCAATAAAACATCCCCCATATTGCATTATTAATATTAATATTAATGAAACATTTATGTGAATGATCAATAATAAGCAATTGCATTCATGGATTACGAACACTGCAATTGTCGGAGCACACAAATGCTGCACGAACTTTTCAAAAACATTTTTGAACATAAGCCACAGTGGAAATCACAGAATTATCTTTTACATTCATGTTTCGAGAAAAACGAGGGTCGTTTCCCCAGACTTCAGACAGAGAGGCCTTGGGAATTTTTATAAAGCTTATAAGAAGAAGAGTTTGGATTTATATCCTCCCTTTCTCTCCTGCAGGAGACTCAAAGGGGCTGACAATCTCCTTGCCCTTCCCCCCTCACAACAAACACCCTGTGAGGTAGGTGGGGCTGAGAGAGCTCCAAGAAGCTGTGACTAGCCCAAGGTCACCCAGCTGGCGTGTGTGGGAGTGCACAGGCTAATCTGAATTCCCCAGATAATGCTCCACAGCTCAGGCGGCAGAGCGGGGAATCAAACCTGGTTCCTACGGATTAGATACACGAGCTCTTAACCTCTTACACCACTGCTGCTCCTCTTTTTATAAGACTTTTATAAGCGGGATGTTGTGGGGTTTCCGGGCGGTATGGCCGTGTTCCAGTAGCCTTTTCTCCTGACATTCCGCCTGCCTCCGTGGCTGGCATTTTTTGATGCCAGTCACAGAGGCAGGCGAAACATCAGGAGAAAATGCTACTGGAACACGGCTGTACTGCTCGGAAACCCCACAACACCCCAGTGATTTCAGTTGTGAAAGCCTTCAACAATACTTTTATAAGACTTTTATGAAGACTTCTGAACACAAATGTGATTCCCCTGTCTGCTGCCGCCCCAGCCCACGTGTGCCACCTTCTATCATTCCTGCATTCCGTGGCCTTTGCCCGTGACATTTTCTTATGGTGTGTCCTTACAAAACACTGGACAGAGATCAAAGCCGAACGCTGTCTGGCCCATGCCTGCCTACCTGATTCTTCACATAGTTTTTCTTTTTTAAAGAAATTCTTTCCTCTAATTATCCCCGCAGAATCATCCTACCATTCTTTCCTCCTGGAAAGAGATGTAAAGGAAAGCTGCAAGACACCTGTCCCTTACAGAGCCTCCGCAGAAGAGGGAATTACGGGGCCGGCAGCGGATGCCGGATCAGAGCAACCGTCCGTCTCTCCCTCCCTCCCTCTCAAGAGGCCGACTGGGTGGTTCCAGAAGCTGTAAGTGGGGCAGGCAAGTCAGCAGTCTTGCCTCTGTCGAGCGTTTGCAGTGTTTGACAATGAGGTGGACTGCATCGAAATGTGGAGGCTCCACGGGAGTGATCAGACATGTGGTCTAGTTGCAGTTGTGGTCTAGTTGCAGTTGTGGTCTAGTTGCAGTTGTGGACACTTCCGTTATGGAGACTTCAGAGAGTTTTCAAGGCAAGAGATGAGCAGAGGGAGTTTGGTGTTGCCTGCCTCTGCGTAGTGACCCTAGAGTTCCTTGGGGGCAGTGACGTAGCTATAGATTTTTTAATGGGGTGGATTTGGGGGGGCCACACCCTGGGGGCATGACCATGCACCCCAAGGCCCGCCCCCGGCCTCAGTGCTTATAAAAGCAGCTGTCTGAGGCCGGGGATGGCAGACTCCCCTGCCCCCCCCGCCCTGCCCCCCCCACCAGCTGGGCTCCCAGCCGGCAGTCTCTTCTGCCCTCTCCTCTGGGCAGAGGTGTAGCTAGGGAAAATGGAGCCTGGTGCAAAATCTGAGTTTTGCACCTCCCCCCACTCCATGGGTGGCCACTGTGATGCCGGAATCCATCCCCAAAGAGCATCACTTTCAATGGTACTATTTAAACTAGGGAGCTCAGATTCTCCTTTTAAATCCACCTTAAAGGGAGAATCTGGGGTCCCCAGTTAAAACAACATGGAAAGTTATGCTGTTTTGGGGTGAATTCTCCCCCGCCCTGAAATAGCATCATTTTCAATGTTTAAACTGGGGACCTCAGATTCTCCCTTTCAATCCATGCCAAAGGGGGTGGGTTTAAAAGGAGAATCTGGGCCAATTTGGGGGGTGCCTGCTGTCAGGGGTGCAATTGTTAAGCTAGCAGCACCAAACTTTCAGGGTATCTTTAGGAGACTCTCCTGATGATACCACCCAGGTTTGGCGAAGTTTGGTTCATGGGGGCCAAAGTTATGGACCCTCAAATGTGTAGCCCCATCTCCTATTAGCTCCCGTTGGAAACAACGGGGGATGGGGGCACCCCCTTTGGGAGTCCATCACTTTGGACCCCCTGAACCAAACCTCACTAAACCTGGGTGGTATCATCAGGAGCAGCAGTGGCGTAGGAGGTTAAGAGCTCTAATCTGGAGGAACCGGGTTTGATTCTCCGCTCTGCCGCCTGAGCTGTGGAGGCTTATCTGGGGAATTCAGATTAGCCTGTGCACTCCCACACACACCAGCTGGGTGACCTTGGGCTAGTCACAGCTTCTCGGAGCTCTCTCAGCCCCACTCACCTCCCAGGCTGTTTGTTGTGAGGGGGGAAGGGAAAGGAGATTGTCAGCCCCTTTGAGTCTCCTGCAGGAGAGAAAGGGGGGGATATAAATCCAAACTCTTCTTCTTCTTCCTGAAATTGTGGTGCTGCTAGCCTAAAAACTGTGCCCCCTGCAGGCCAAAAAGCAAAAAAACACTAAAAAATTTAAAAACCCACAAACGGGGGGCGGAGCTTCGGACATGTAATGGGGGCGGTTGAACCCAAGAACACCCCCCCACCCTTACCTACTTCCTTTCTCCCATCCAAGTACTAACCAAGGTCTACCCTGCTTAGCTTCTGAAAAATGGTGAGATTGGGCTAGCTTGGACTGTCCAAGTCAGGGTACACAGAAAGCTCCCCCCCACCCCCGTAAAAATATGTGCATAAGGACTGCTTTGCCGGTTCTTCTGATGCCAAAAGCATCCAAGCAGGGCATGAGGACAACTAACTTTCCCTGTTGTTTGCCTCCAGCGGGATAGAATGCTCCTGAACAAAGAAGTTCCATTGAACCGCAGGAGCCTGCATCCCTTCAGGCACCTTCTTGGGGAAAGGCTCTACTGGATGGGGCAGACGGTCCTCTTGCTTCTAAAAGGGGCGACTTATTCTACCTGCTTCTGGCGAAGGCAGGTGACCCTCAGCGGACAGGTGCTGCTGCTGCTGCCCGCCCCTCCTGGGACATCTCCCTCGGCGAAGGGCTCCTGGCCTCGCTTTCCTCGGGCTCGCTCGCATGCTGAGCTCCTGCGCCAGTGGCGCAAGAGGCAACGGAGAATGCGGAAGAGCATCCCCGCGGGTCAGTCTCGGGGCCTCCCCCCACTCGGCCCAAAGCGAATCAGTTCCTTCCTGCATGTGTGTGTTCAGAAGTTGTGTGTCCCCTCTCCTCTGTCCCGCTCCCCCCCCCCCGCCTCTCTGATCGGCACCTGGAGAATAAAAAACAGGGCCCCCCTCTCTCATTGCTAAAAGTCAAAACCATTTCTCAGGGGGGGGGGCGGTGGAAGGGAAAGGGGGGTGCAGAAAGAGGAATTGCAGACAGACAGACAGACAGACAGACAGACAGACAGACAGACAGACAGACAGTCGATAGATAGATAGATAGATAGATAGATAGATAGATAGATAGATAGATAGATAGATAGATAGATAGATAGATAGATAGATAGATAGATAGGTAGCCAGGTAGGTAGGTAGCCAGGTAGGTAGGTAGCCAGGTAGGTAGGTAGCCAGGTAGCCAGATAGATAGGTAGGTAGGTAGGTAGGTAGGTAGGTAGGTAGGTAGCCAGGTAGCCAGGTAGGTAGCCAGGTAGGTAGCCAGGTAGCCAGATAGATAGGTAGGTAGGTAGCCAGGTAGCCAGGTAGCCAGGTAGCCAGGTAGGTAGGTAGGTAGGTAGGTAGGTAGGTAGGTAGGTAGGTAGGTAGATAGGTAGATAGGTAGATAGATAGATAGATAGATAGATAGATAGATAGATAGATAGATAGATAGATAGATAGATAGATAGATAGATAGATAGATAGATAGATAGATAGATAGACCCATGAAGACGAGCTACGAGCTATTCCGGTGCGTCCCCTGAGGACCCCTCCCCTCCTCCACCAACGCCCCGACGGCTCACCTGGACGGCGACTGGCAGGTTAGCATCGCCAGGTGTCTGCCAGCCCCCATGGCCCTCCAGGGCTACCCAGTCAGTGCCCCTCCGGTTCCTCCTGCCCGGCTCAGCCCTTCCAGGATAGACGCCTTTAGTTTCTCCCCCCCCCCCCCTTGCACCCCGACGGGCTCCTGGGGGATGTGTCGGCCGGGCCAAGTCCCTGGCAACTGGGGGCTGGCAAGGTTTCCTTACCCTCCTCTGGGGTCCTCTGCCAGGGCCTTTTTGTCGCGTAGCCTCCGGGGACGTGGGGCTGGCAGCGAGGCGACGGCGATGCCCGGGCGCGGGAGCTTTTCACCCGCGGCGTCAAGGGGCTGGCAGTGCCAATCCCCGCCCCGTCGGTCGCCTGGAAGCGCGCTCCCTTGGCGGAACACTCCGCCGGCTCTCCGAGCCCTGTGCCCAGAGGGCAGAGGCTTGGCGGGCAGGGCAGGGCAGGGCAGGGCAGGAGGGCATTCCTACCCCCCAAAGAAACACACACACCCTCTCCCCCCCGCCCCTCTGTTGGCATGGCACGCCTGTCCCCAGAAACCTGCGCCCCCGAGGATGGTTGCGTCAAGCGCTCCTAAGACAACGCGGGTTCTCTGGGACAGACGCGTTCCCTGCCCCGCAGACACGCCAATTTCACAACGTTCTTGAGGGTCCTACGGATGGATTAACGCCTACCCCACCCCCATCTCCCAACCACCCACCCACCCACCCAAACACACACTCTCGCATGCTTGCTGCGGAATGAACGCCGATTTGCAGAGAGGGAGAATGTAAGCTCCTTGCGGGCAGATATCTGTTCCCTTCCGCCGCTGGGAATCTAGCCGGCTACTGGATTTGCCGCCTCGCTTACCTTGGACGGGTTGGGGGTCTCTCTCCTTCCACCCTGGCGAGTGGGTTCGGCTGAGAGAAAGCGACTGGCCCAAAGGCAGATTCCTGGCCTGGGGGGGATTCGAACCCCGGACCTCTCCAGCTGGGCGCTCGGAGCTCTACACCTCCACTGGCCTCCCGGCAGGCGCGACAGTGAAAATAAGCTCTGGGAGGAGGAGGCTGTTTCTGCATAAGTCAGGGATCAGGTTAAGCCTCGTCAGAACCTTGAGTCATACAGAGATGCAGTCAAGGGCTCCCACCTTCGATTTGAATAAGAGTCAGGAAATTACCTCACCGCATGCTGCGAGACGTTAAAGCATAGGTGTCAAACTCGCGGCCCTCCAGATGTTCATGAACTACAATTCCCATCAGCCCTTGCCAGTATAGCCAATGCTCATGTTGGGAAGGACTAATGGGAATTGTAGTTCATGAACATCTGGAGGGCCACGAGTTTGACACCCCTGCATTAAAGCATAGGTGTCAAGCTCGCGGCCCTCCAGTTGTTATGGACTACAGTTCCCATCATCCCCTGCCAGTATCATGCTGGCAGGGGATGGTGGGAACTGTAGTCCACAACATCTGGAGAGGCACAAGTTTGACACCTGTGCATTCAAGAATTAATGGAACTCTTTTGAGCCAAAAGCAGATGCTTGTGTAACCCCCATGCTCAGAATGGGTTGATCCAGAAAGGGGTGGAGTCTCAAAGCAGCATGAGGCTGCAGAGCTCATGTAGTTGGAGGAGACCAGGCTACCAGACTCGGACCTTGGAGTTTTTTTGTGTTTGTAATGGGTGAGAATTCTCCTGGAAACCTTCATCATGTTGAATCCTGTTCACCAAGCCCTTGGAGTCTTCAGGAGCCAACCCACTTGCAAAGAAGAATTGGACTTGGCAGTATCAGTAGACTGTAACTATAAGGACTTGAAAATGCAACCTGAACAGGACCTTGAAGTGTGATGTTAAATGTTGATGTTATATGTTATATGTTAAGAAAGTAAACCATTTTGTTTTTAAAAATTGTTGTTGCAAACTCATTCCAAGTTCTGCCCCACAGAACCCACAGATAAGAGGTTACATTTGCAGTGGAGGATGCCCGCTGAATCTCTGTGTGCTTACTACTCCAGCCTACCGATCGGTCCTTGTGTGACCACGGAAGACACCAGTAACTTACAATAAGTAGCAATAGTGTCAGCCCTTAGCAGATGCTATTTCTTGTGTGTCTGTATGAGTCGCTGCGACTGGCTAACCTTCAAGTGGGGAGACAGCCCCAGTCCCAGAACAGTTACTCACTCAGAAGCATAGCATACAGGGTGGTCATTGAAGGGGAGGGGATCTCCGAACAATCATAAAGTAACGTTGACTGCTAGAAAACAGTATTCCACACAACTGTTTCACGTTCCACAGAATTCTTCATAGGAAGGAAGGAAGGAAGGAAGGAAGGAAGGAAGGAAGGAAGGAAGGAAGGAAGGAAGGAAGGAAGGAAGGAAGGAAGGAAGGAGGGAGGGAGGGAGGGAGGGAGGGAGGGAGGGAGGGAGGAAGGAAGGAAGGAAGGAAGGAAGGAAGGAAGGAAGGAAGGAAGGAAGGAAGGAAGGAAGGAAGGAAGGAAGGAAGGAAGGAAGGAAGGAAGGAAGGAAGGAAGGAAGGAAGGAACCCCACTTTAGTCAGACCTTCACACAGTGATGCAACATGTATGATGACTTTAAAATGTACAATAGAAATGCAAAGGGGAATTCTCACGGCAGGGTCTACCTTGCAGTGGCCCCAACCTGCGAGATTATCACTAACCAGGGTGGGATGGAGACAGTTTCAGTTCTTAATTTTTTACTGTCAAATCATTACATTTATTTGTATCATAGATTTTTGTGGGGTGTTAAAGTGTAGAGTTTCGTTTAGCTTGGTTGATGTATTTTTATTGCGATTACATCTATGTACTAAAATGGATTTATTCTTCTGGTAGTATAGGTGGGCTGTTGTAGATAGGAAGTCGCCATTTGTTTTTCTACTCTTCTGTATTATATCAGGTTAAGTAAGAGGTTGTTCGTTTGTGATGATTTATGATTTATTTATTATGGAATGGTGTTAGGGGATTTAGGTCATTGTGCTAAATGTTGTTGTGATATTATTATGTTATATTGCAATTGTTATTGTATTATTATTTTGCTATTATGGAATGCTGTGCTGCTATACTGTTGCTGCTATATTGTTGTTCTGTCCCTGTTGTCATGAAATATTATGCTGCTGTTATGTTGCTGTTGTTATAAGTTTATTGATTTGTTATAAGTTTATTAATGTGGTATAGAATTATTAGTATGTATTGAACTGCTGAACTATCGATTTATTGTTAGGGCTATTGTAAATGGTATTGTTACTATGTTTAGTCCTACCATATTGTTATATTATTGCTTATTTATTGTGTTGTGCACAGCCGTGAGCTCTCTGGGGGAGGGTGGTATATAAATTAAATACCTACCTACCTACCTACCTACCTACCTACCTACCTACCTACCTACCTACCTACCTACCTACCTACCTACCTACCTACCTATCTATCTATCTATCTATCTATCTATCTATCTATCTATCTATCTATCTATCTATCTATCTATCTATCTATCTATCTATCTATCTATCTATCTATCTATCTATCTATCTATCTATCTATGTGGAACCCCAATTTGTTGGGGTTCCACATTGTTCAGGATGGGGGGGGGCAGAAGCGTATCAGGGCGAAATGGTGCCTGACAACAACACCTGCCCCTGGGGGCCCCGTCCCCCCGCGCTTGGGGTGGGGCTTGGGGGCAGGGGCAACTTGGACAGGCACCGCAGCAGCAGGCTGGCTCCTGGGGCGACCTGCTGCCGCAGCGCCCATCAGAGCCGTCCCCCGAGCCCCCGGGCTACCTGCAGGCCACCCCCTACACTCCTCAGGCCCTCAGACGGGCAGTCATGTGGCGAGTAATCCCCTCTCGGCCACAGGACTTTATGATTTTTGGACCTAATGGAATTTCTAACGGAAAAGCAGACCCAATTAGTAACCCCCTCTCGGCACACACAAATAATTAGTAACCCACTCTCGGGAACTGGTGAGAACCTGCTGGATCCCACCTCTGGAGGGGGGGCGATTTTGCACCACACCGTCATTGCGCCTGGGGTCATTTTGGCCCTCTGTCCCTGTTGCAAATACGCCATGGGGAGGGGGGTTGGTTCCTGAAGGTGTGATGTCATTTAAAGCCCTCGCGGGGTCACAAGCGGAAGCCGGCCTATGAGGCACACGATGCCTATTCTTCTTTCTTTCTTTGTGTCAGACTTTTTGATCTCTCGGATAAGGCCGTTCCATTCTTCGGAATCATGAAACATTCCTCTGGCCAAGCCAGGGGTCAGGCGCAGATGCCAAACTTACCTCACCCCCCAAATCAAACTAAAAGAATGTCACATTTGACAAAACCAGTTGGGTTTGGATTTGGTGGATTGGTTTTGTTTTCGTGAAAGGAAGCTCACGCTTCGTTTTGAAGGTGCGTATGCAGCGCTTTACCCCAGTGTAGTTCACAGAACTGCCAAATCTGGCTGGGACAATTCCTGGGGGGGGGGGGGGGGTGAAGTTAAAGCCGAGGGAAGGTGGGGTTTCGAGAGGCGAGTGACATAATACCATAGAGTCTGCCCTCCAAAGCACTCCAGACGTTATGAACTACAATTCCCATCAGCCCCTGCCAGCATGGCCAATTGTAGGGTCTGATGGGAATTGTAGTCCATAACCTCTGGAGTGCCAAAGGTTTGCCACAACTGCTCTAGACCATACGTGTCAAACCCGCGCCCCTCCAGATGTTTTGGACTACAGTTCCCATCATCCCCTCCCTCTCTTTCTGGCCTCTAGTTCGGGCGCCGATTTTTACTTAACGATTTTTACTTAACGATTTTGATTTAACTGGCAAACAACTTCGTTGTATTCCAAGCTCTGCCGCCTGAGCTGTGGAGGCTTATCTGGGGAATTCAGATTAGCCTGTACACTCCCACACACGCCAGCTGGGCGACCTTGGGCTAGTCACAGTTCTTCGGATCTCTCTCAGCCCCACCTACCTCACAGGGTGTTTGTTGTGAGGGGGGAAGGGAAAGGAGATTGTAAGCCCCTTTGAGTCTCCTTACAGCAGAGAAAGAGGGGATATAAATCCAACTCTTCTTCTTTCTTCTTCTTCTTCTTTCTTCTTCTTCTTCTTCTTCTTCTTCTTCTTCTTCTTCTTCTTCTTCTTCTTCTTCTTCTTCTTCTTCTTCTTCTTCTTCTTCTTCTTCTTCTTCTTCTTCCAATGCCCTCCCAAACAGCTGTTTTTTTCCAGGACAACTGATCTGTATAATCTAGAGCGGGGTGTCCGACTCTGGCGCTTCAGATGTTCATGGACTACAATTCCCATCAGCCCCTGCTGGCATGGCCAATTGACCATGGCCAATTGACCATGCCAGCAGGGGCTGATGGGAACTGTGGTCTACGAACATCTGAAGCGCCGGAGTCGGACACCTCTGATCTAGCGATTAGGCATGACTCTGGGAGATCTATAGACTGAAACCTAAACAAAACCAAATTTCACCTCAACCTGTCAGGACCTGACCCTTCTACCTGCCACCTGGATCCACCTCTGAACCACCTCCAGATTTCTATGGGCGTTCCCCTGGCATCCTCTCCTCCTTTGGCTTCTTTCCATCGTCTCCTCCTCCCACCCCTCCAATTGCAACCAGTGAAACATGAACCTCCAGCTCTCCTTTCCACCTGAGCAGCACTACAGAGCCGACAGGTAACACGAGAGGATAAGGTCCCAGCCCTTCCTCTCCTCTTCACACCAGGAAATGGGACGCTGCCCCCCAAAACTCCGGCAAAGTTGCTGAGCCTTGGGTGTGAGTGTGACTTTCCTGGCAGGAAGAACACCCAATGCCTGCTGTTTCAAGTTGCTCTCCTTGGCCGTCAGGCTGACTTGACTTCTGCAGGGAGTGGGGGGGATCTCTGCTTTTGGAGGGGGGTGCCCACAGAGGTGGGATCCAGCAGGTTCTCACCAGTTCCCGAGAGTGGGTTACTAATTATTTGTGTGTGCCGAGAGGGGGTTACTGCTTGGGTCCGCTTTTCCATCTCCACGCCCTCACCTCCCCGAGAGGCCTACTACCTTTGAACATGAAGGTTCCATATAGCAATTGCGACTAATAATGTAACTCCCTGAACTGGGTTAATCCCTTTCAGGTCCTGCAATTCATGGCTTCTCAGCCTTTCGTACCTTTTATCTCACCCGTCTCTATCAAAGAGCCTGTGTGTTTCACCATTGCTGTGTTCAGATTTGTGAGTTGGGGCATTTTCTATAATGTGATGATGATTTAGAAATGACCGGGTGCAAAAAAATTGGGGGGGGGGTCGTGGTGGGGTGGCTGCCCATGGGGGGGCATCCAACTCAGGTTTTGCCCAGGGCTCAGGTTTACCTAGGTACGCCTCTGCCCCCTTTGCTGAGGGGGGGCTGGCGAGGGAAACTGTTACTAAAAATTTTGGATCCCACCACTGGGTGCCCAGATTCCCAACATCCAGCAGGGTTCTGCCTTTTCCTTCCTCATGCTTCTGTTTTCGGGCCAAAGGTCTAAACTGGGCCAGCTCGCGTAGTGTCGTCGAGATCCAGATGGTTGCGGGAGATTTCCTGCTATTACAGGGGTGTCCAACTCTGGGGCTTCAAATGTTCATGGACTACAATTCCCATCAGCCCCTGCTGGCATGGCCAATTGGCCAATTGATCGCCATCTGTTTATTTAGTGCTTTTATTGTTAGGTTTTAACTGCTCGGCTGGATATTCATATTGTTTATATTGCACTGTTTTATCTGCTTATGAAGTTCGCCGCCCTGAGCCCTATTGGGAAGGGCAGGATATACATTTTAAAAACAAACAAACAAACATCTGAAGCCCCAGAGTTGGTAAATCCCGCACTATTACAATAAGGAGACAGAAAAGCAGACCACTCAGGGGGACATATGAGGTCAAATGTCCCCGGGCTGTGGCCATTTAGTCATGTGGGGGGTGCAGAAAATCCCACACATACACACGCCTCTTCCTTTCCCCTTCAGATTTATGAGTTGGGGCATGTGCTATAACAGTGGTGGCGAACCTATGGCACGGGTGCCAGAGGAGGCACTCAGAGCCCTCTCTGCGGACACGGGCAAACAGAGTCGCCCCCACCCCCATACACATCTAGGCTGGCCTGGGCCGCTGGGCTCGATTATTAGCATTAAACCTAAGACCTAGTTTTGAGGAAGCAGTGTAGGTAACCCTGTTAAGCCCCACTGATTTTCATGCGAAGTACTAAAGCATGATCCTTTACCTGGGAGCAAGCTCAGTTGCTAGCAATGGGGCTTGCTTCCAAGTAAACCCTTCTCGGGTCATGATTCACCTGTTGGAAGAGCTGCACGGTTGCTTCAAAGAAAAGCTACCGACTACCACCAAGCTTACTCCCGAGTAATGCACGTCTCGGAGCCAACCGTTTTTTCTAAACTAAAACCTCAGTATTCAGGTTAAATTGCCGTGTCGGCACTTTGCAATAAATAAGTGGGTTTTGGGTTGCAATTTGGGCACGGGGTCTCGAAAAGGTTCGCCATCACTGTGCCATAACGTTGTTACCGCGCTGCCTGGGTAACTTTTATTCTCCCAGATCAACCAGCTCTCAGCAGCGCAGAGGAACAGAAACAGGACCCAACACAACGAGAATAGTGAAAAATAGAAATGAGTTTATTGAGACGCTGACCTACGTGTCAGCACCTCCACACCACGGCAACTGCAGCTGCCTAGCAGCTTTACAACGACTTTTATACACTGTCTCCCACCCGGGAATCCGGGAGGGTACAGGACAACCTACAATCATTCATTCGCAAATACATAGGAACCAATTAGAGTCCAGAGGACAGTCCCTTCTTTCGCGGCCGAAGCAGGGTGAGGCGATGATGTAGGCACAGGCGGGAAAAACACAAAAGAGTCCCTTGGGTGCTTGGGGCCAGGAAACGAAACCTAACGACGACGGCACCCTTACCTGCCAGCTGGTGGGATTAAGGCAGATGGAGGCGCTTCTTCCGGGGGACCCTTTTGTCAAACGTCCATTCATGGTTTTAGCAAATGAAAGGGTCGTGCCCAGGTGGAGCAGGGGCGGATTCCTGCCTTGAGCGAAGGAGGTTCCATACAGATACAAACACAAGTTTAATTCCCATTCTACCTAAATACAACTTGTTCCTGCCTAACTTATAAAGAAATAAAGCATAATTTCACTTTTACTAAACAGCAAGATCAGAAATGGAATGATTCGTTTCTGACTCCGCTATTGATGTGATGGTGACTTTGAGATGACCTGGGGCAAAAAAAAAGTTGTTTGGTCATGGTGGGGGAGGGCGGCCGCCCATGCAGGGTGGGGTGGGGGCAGAAAACTCAGATTTTGCGCCAGGCTACATTTCCTCTAGGTACACCTCTGGGTGACAGAGATCAATTCACTTGGAGAAAATGGCTACTTTGGCCTTTATGGCCTTATACTAGATTGGAGTCCCTTCCTTCCCCAAACTCCCCCCTCTTCAGGTTGCCAAAATCTCCAGGTGTGGCATAGTGCATGGTGTAGTGTTGCTGCCAAGACAACCTGTTCTCCGACTACATTATTAATCCCATGCGAGCGTGGAGTTATGGCAGCATATCTTCGTCTGCTGATTAATCCCACCCAGAGGAGAGCCTCGGCTACTGCAAGATGTAATGTGCTGCCATCAGCTCTGCTGGAGGGAAGATTCAAGAATATGGAACGTGCTAAAAGAGTTTGCTCATGTGATATGACTACGGTTGAAACACTTGACCATTCTCTGTTTCTATGCCCTAAATACAATAAGATACAACGAAATACATGAATTCCATTTTCTTGCAATGTTCTCAGTGGCACGAGTGTTATAAGATACCCAATCTCCTGAACAGCTCTGATGTGCTCTTTTGTGAAACTGTTGCAAATTTTATACTGGAAATTAGTAATTTTAACTGTATTTCTTAACCTTGTTTTGTTTTAAAATTTTGTCCTGTTTTATATGCCAATAAAGGCTTGTGTTGTGCAAGGTGTAGTGGTTAAGAGAAGTGGAGTCTAATTTGGAGAACTGGGTTCAGTTCCCCACTCCTCCGCATGAGCAGCGGGCTCTTATCTGGTGAACCGGGTTTCTTTCTCCACTTCGACATTCCTTCTGGGTGACCTTGGGCTAGTCACCGTTTTCTCAGAACTCTCTCCGCCCCACCGGCCTCACAAGGAGTCTGTTGTGGGGGGGAGGAAGGGAAAGGTGTTCGTAAGCCACCTGGAGTCTCCTTACAGGAGAGAAAGGTGGGGTATAAAATCCAAACTCTTCCTCAGGTATTTCCCAATCTGGAACTGGCAATAATAGGCCTGCCCCACCTCTGCAGCAAATCCATCCCTCATACATAAACCAAAGGCAGATTCTAATAATCACAGAGCTTTTCCCGAACTGTCACCATAAGCCACGCCCATCCCATTTGCAGGCTGGTGGAAAAAGCCAAAACTCCCACAATGGAACATGATGCGTTTCAAGGAACCTAGACCAGTTCGAGCAGTTTTTCTTCCCGAGCAGAAATTTGTTTTGTCCAGACATCACAAACACTCTGCCGCCTCACAGCAACTCTCTCCCATCCTGCATCCTGTTCCCCCAGCAGCCAATGCTCTGAACCAGAGGGGGGATCCAGCAGGTTCTCACCAGTTCCCGAGAGTGGGTTACTAATTATTGGTGTGTGCCAAGAAGGGGTGACTAATTGGGTCTGCTTTTCCGTTAGAAATTCCATTAGGTCCAAAAATCATAAAGTTCTGTTGTTTCCTATGTGGCTGGTTAGCGAAGGTCGAAAACGGGATAATTCTCCCTGTTGGGCTGTTTTCAAAACATGTTTTAGAAATATGGTCAAGTTCCTTGTTTAAGGAAAGTCTCCTTCTTTTGATTGCTAGAAACAAAATGAAGTATTTGAAAGTATGAAGTATTTGACAGGCAGTCAGATAGAGGAGAAGTAGTTGTTCCTGTTGGCAGTAGACGATAGGACTTGCCATAATGAGTTTAAATTATTGGCAGAAAGATACCAGCTGGAAATTAGGAACCCAGTTCTTACAGTAAGAGTTTTTTACAGTAACAGAGAATTTATTAATGCCCCGCCCCTGGAATGCCCGGTTACGCCCCCGTCGTGCCCCACCCAGCCCCATTGGTGCTACGCCACTGTTTGAATCCCACCACCATGGGAACCTGTTACTAAAAATTTTGGATCCCACCACTGGTCTGAACCCCAGTTTAAAGCCATCTGAATTTTGCAGCCATCTAGTAGCAGTGAGTTTCACTGACTCCTCGTCGATTGGGCACAGAAGAGCTTCCTTCTGTTTGTCTCGAATGTACTGCTGAACTTCACCGAGAGCTCATATTAGGGGAGGAAGAACAACTTTTCTCCACCCATCTTCCCCACACCAGGCATCATTTTGTATGCCTCCATTCTATGCCCCATTCCCACATTTGTTACATTTTCTCTAAACCGCAAAAGCCCCTGACTTTCCATCCTAGAGAAGAATTCGAATTCTATTCAGGCAGAAGTCAAGAGGTTTGCATTTGCTCTGATGATAGCCTAGGACAGGGACTGAGTGTCGGAAGTAGCAAGGTCTAGCCCAGTGATGGCGAACCTTTTCGAGACAGAGTGCCCAAATTGCAACCCAAAACCAACTTATTTATCGGAAAGTGCCAGCACGGCAATTTAACCTGAATACTGAGGTTTTCGTTTAGAAAAAACAGTTTGCTCCGAGGCACACATTACTTGGGAGTAAGCTTGGTGAAGCAACCGTGCAACGCTTCGAATGGGTGAATCATAACCCTAGGGGCAATTCCGCACACGAGTAAAATAGGTTCGACCCAGTTCCCTGAGAAGGGTACTGACCTAGGTCGAAGCCATTGTTGTTCCCCACTGCAACCAGCTTGATCCCGGCTCGGAGGGCAAAATTATCCTGTGCCTCTTCGCCGCTCCGTTCCGATTGGCTGCTGTTCTACGGCCATGTTCCGTCTATCCCCACACACGTTATTTAAAAAAGCTGCCACAGGATTGGAGGGACGAAGGCGGGGTTTTTGATTGGCCAGCTGTACGCATGCCCGAAACACTCAGCTGTGATTGGCTGAATGGGGGACACCTGGCACCAGAGATTCCGCACTTTACTGGAATCGAGCTGAGTTCGAGCGGGGTTCCCTGAAAAAATAGTAGTTCCCAACTGGACTCAGAAATTTGACCGTTACACGGGGCGAAGCTGGTACAAAACCACGTCGATCCCAGTGGTTGTGCGGAGCACTTAGGTCGAACGCAGCTCGAACTTAGGTCGATAACGCAAGTGCGGAATCGACCTAGGAGGGTTTGCTCAGAAGCCAGGCCAGCCTAGATGTGTGTGTGAGGGGGATTGATTTTCCGCTCCCCCTACCTGACAAACTCTGTGTGTGCGTGCCCACAGAGAGGGCTCTGAGTGCCACCTCTGGCATGCGTGCCATAGGTTCGCCGCCACTGGTCTAGCCTGTGAAGAGCACCCAGCAGGGTGTGGGCCAGGAGTCAGCTAGAGAGGGCTGTAAAGTTAGTAACCCCTCCATCCTTTCATACTGTCTCTAGTCCAGTGGTGGCGAACCTTTGGCACTCCAGATGTTATGGACTACAATTCCCACCAGCCCCTGCCAGCATGGCCAATTGGCCATCTGAATTTTGCAGCCATCTAGTAGCAGTGAGTTCCACTGACTCCTCGTCAATTGGGCAAAGAAGAGTTTCCTTCTGTTTGTCTCAAATGTACTGCTGAACTTCACCAAGAGCCCATATTAGCGGAGGAAGAACAACTTTTCTCCACCCATCTTCCCCACACCGGGCATCATTTTGTATGCCTCCGTTCTATGCCCCCGTCCTCACATTTGTTACATTTTCTCTAAACCGGCTCTAGTCTGTCCTTGCACTGATAGTCTCAGGTCTAATAACCTGCTTCTTGGCAGAAGTTGAGTACGCACTCTGGCCTCTTCCGCCCATGCAGAATAATGCACTTTCAATCCACTTTTAATTCACTTTGCAGCTGGAGTTTACTGTGCGGAATAGCAAAATCCACTTGCAAACAATTGTGAAAGTCGATTGAACGTGCATTATTCTGCGTGTGCGGAAGGAGCCTCTGTCTTGCTAGCAAGGCAGCAGTAAAGCATCTTTCCCTTTTTCATGTCGTTCCCTAATAAACATACACCTTCTATTCTTTTAAACAGTATGCTAGCCGCTTTTCTGTGCAGTAATCTGTTCATACCAGATGGGGCTCTTGACCATCTAGGCTTCTGACTGACTAAGAACATAAGAACATAAGAACTAGCCTGCTGGATCAGACCAGAGTCTATCTAGTCCAGCGTTCTGCTACTCGCAGTGGCCCACCAGGTGCCTTTGGGAGCTCACCTGCAGGATGTGAAAGCAAGGGCCTTCTGCTGCTGCTGCTGCTCCTGAGCACCTGGTCTGCTAAGGCATTTGCAATCTGAGATCAAGGAGGATCAAGATTGGTAGCCAGAGATCGACTTCTCCTCCATAAATCTGTCCAAGCCCTTTTAAAAGCTATTCAGGTTAGTGGCCATCACCACCTCCTGTGGCAGCATATTCCAAACACCCATCACACGTTGCGTGAAGAAGTGTTTCCTTTTATTAGTCCTAATTCTTCCCCCCAGCATTTTCAATGAATGCCCCCCTGGTTCAAATCAAAAATTTCTCTCTGTCAACATTTTCTACCCCATGCATCATCTTATAGACTTCAATCATATCCCCCCTCAGCCGTCTCCTCTCCAAACTAAAGAGTCCCAAACGCTGCAGCCTCTCCTCGTAAGGAAGGTGCTCCAATCCTTCAACGGCAGAGAAGAGGAGCAGTGGAGAAGAGGAGTGGGCCAGAAAGAGCTGACTGCTGGAGATTTCATTGGCAGTCAGATTTTTTAAAAAATCTTTACGTTGCTTTGGCAGCGGCATCTATTGATGCGCAAGTCTAATTCAAATTAAGCTGTGGCAATCGCTCCGTGGCTGGTCTTGCCTGCTGCGACAACCTCTTTCTTTCCTTTTGCTGCGTCCACCATGTTGTGGCCAAATTCTAAATGTACCCGCAGGCTCCGAAAATTCGGGGAGAAGCGGCAATGAGGATATGCGAGGTTTTCTCCCTTCAAATCCTGCCCCAAGAACTACATTATCGGAGTGTTTGCCACAGGCCAATTCAGTGGCGTAGCCCCAATCGGGTGGGGCGGGGCACAGCGCCCCGGGCAGCGCCTGTGCGGGGGCGTTGTCAGGATGGGTGCCGTGGGGGGTGGGAGGCTGCTGGGGTATTGCTGTGTTCTGCTGTTCTGTGCTGTTGCTTCCCACAGGTGTCTTATCTTGCTCGGCCTGCCTATGTAACCTTGGCAGTGAGTTACAGAGAATGTTGTGCTTTAGAAGTTCTCACGTTGTGGGGGGGACACACTGAAGTATATTATCTGATGTTCTAAGAATGTTTTACAGAACAGACTTTTTGCCTTCTTGAGCTGTGGAGGCTTATCTGGGGAATTCAGATTAGCCTGTACACTCCCACACACGCCAGCTGGGTGACCTTGGGCGAGTCACAGCTTCTCGGAGCTCTCTGAGGCCCACCTACCTCACAGGGTCACCCATGCGAGGAGAGTCTGCGGGGCCGGGAGCCCCCCGGAAAGGGCTTCACGCATAATGGGTCATAGTCTCCTACTCCTCCAGCCTCCTTTTTTTATTCCATTTGTGGCAAACCACCAACACAGCAGGCCTCCTACCCCCCCAGAGAAGACATCCGGGGGGTTCTTGCTTCACACGATAGCACCTCTCCTGCTAGCTTCAGGCTTATCTCGACCTTTGTGGGTTGACCCTTCTCCTCTCTGTACCGTCAACATCTCAGTGACGCAACGGCCAACGTCAGGAGAAGGCCACCTTGTTTTGGAAGTCAACTCAAAGCTCACTCCAACTTGTCTCCTGCTGTCTTGCCCTGCGTAGCTGGTTTTATGGGCCTTCCTTTGGAGTGATACCAGGGATCAAGTGTGCACACACATGATAGCGGAGTCAGAAGTGATTTTATTCCATTTCTGGTCTTGTCTTAAATAAAGATGGAACGATATTTTATTTCTGTACCAGATAGGTAGGAACAAACTGTATTAGATAGAAAATAGGAGTTATAGTTATCTTTCGTATCCTTTGTATTTGCGTCTGCATGGAACCTCCTTGGCTCAAGGCAGGAATCTACCCCTGCTCCACCTGGGCATTCATTTGCTAAAACCATGAATGGACGTTTGACAAAAGGGACCCCAGAAGAAGCACCTCCATCTGCCTTAATCCCACCAGTAGGCAGATAAGGGTGCCGTCGTCGTTAGGTTTCGTTTCCTGGCCCCAAGCAACCAAAGGACTCTTTTGTGTTTTTCCCGCCAGTGGCTATGTCAGACCTGGGCATTATACGGCCCGCGGGCCATATCCGGGCCGCCGGATGACCCTTACTGGCCCCCCTGCCGTGCTGGGGAGCGAGGAGCCTTTGAAAGCCCCGCAGAAGCCGGTTGCCTTGGCTGCCGAGAGCTGGTTCGTCTGGAGCTATTAAAAGTTACCAGGCAGCGTGGTAACAAACATGCATGTGTGTGTGTGTGGGGGGGGGGAGGCTAGCATTGCCAACCTCAAGAGGTGACCTGGCGTTCTTTCAGAACTGCTACTAATCGCCACAACCCGCAGACCGGCTTGCCTGCCGAATGCAGTAGCTTCCGAGGGCAGACTCGGGCCGATTACGCACCGCTGCTCTGCCGCGCAGCGAGGGAATGGTTCCTTTGCGGCAGAGATTTTTGGATGAGATTTCTGGACAGACACACTTGGAAGAGGAAGAAGAAGAAGAAGAAGAAGAAGAAGAAGAAGAAGAAGAAGAAGAAGAAGAAGAAGAAGAAGAAGAAGAAGAAGAAGAAGAAGAGGAGGAGGAGGAGGAGGAGGAGGAGGAGGAAGAAGAAGAAGAAGAAGAAGAAGAAGAAGAAGAAGAAGAAGAAGAAGAAGAAGAAGAAGAAGAAGAAGAAGAAGAAGAAGAAGAAGAAGAAGAAGAAGAAGAGGAGGAGGAGGAGGAGGAGGAGGAGGAGTTTGGATTTATATCCCCCCTTTCTCTCCTGTAGGAGACTCAAAGGGGCTGACAATCTCCTTGCCCTTCCCCCCTCACAACAAACACCCTGTGAGGTAGGTGGGGCTGAGAGAGCTCCGAGAAGCTGTGAGTAGCCCAAGGTCACCCAGCTGGCGTGTGTGGGAGTGCACAGGCTAATCTGAATTCCCCAGATAAGCCTCCACAGCTCAGGCGGCAGAGCTGGGAATCAAACCCGGTTCCTCCAGATTAGATACACGAGCTCTTAACCTCTTACTAATATTCATCCTTGGCTCAGATGGGGGAGCAACCCAGGAGTGGAAACAGGCAAGCCCCTCAAGCAATGGACTGGGCAATGGGGCACCTCTTTGTGTGTAAACAAGGAACGTTAGGAGACCCCACTGCGAAGGCACTGTGAGGTGAGGAGCAGCCCAGGAAATGCTCCATGCATAGCAGATCTCTGTGGTATACCATCGAGTCGAGGTGAAATCGAGATCTACAAATTCCCCTGTCCACAGGCACTGTTCCCAAATCTCCGGGACCTTCCCAGACCAGAGTTGGCAACCCTGCGTTCAGACAATGCTAGAATTTGTGGAACCAAAGTAGATTTGCTTCCTGGCCATCATCGCCTACCACATCCCTTCTGCCCAATTTAGGATCATTACTCTGTGTAATAACCAGCGCATGAGTGGCACACAAGGAACAAACAACTAAAGAGCGTATAAAATCCATTCCCATATGTCTGCTGCATCCACTGCCAAGATGGGATTTGCCTAATATGCTACTGGAATCCTGTCACTCCCAAGTAATCACCGGCACTGCCTGCTCGGCTGGGCTGGCAAATGTATAGAGGTCGAGCCATTTATCAACTAGCTTTGGGTCTTGACAGGGAAACGGAGCCTCCATTTTTAGAGGCAATCTCCATCATCTAAAGATCAGACTGTACGACCAGGAATACCAATCTCTCCTGAGTGCTGCACAAAGCTCCTGTTCCCCTCTATACTTTGGGATCACACCCCCGAAATCTAGCCCTGCTGTATACTTAGAACAGCTTGTTAATTATAAGTGCAGATGGGTCATGACAAGAGCAAGGTGCAACTCATTCCCCTCTGTCTATCTCCAAGGTCGTTTCCTTAACATCCCACAAAGTGAGCGTTGCTGTCAGTACTGTCCCAATGCTGTGGACTCAATCCCTCATATCCTGCTTTACTGTTCGAGGTATAATGATATTAGAACCAATCTGGGAGCTTTACTACCTCTAGAATTGATGTTTCTCTCAGACAAACAAAAAATGTCTAAGCTATTGAACAGCCCTAATGTAGAAATTTCCGAAGCAGTTGCTACATTTTTAATCCATGTTCTACATGATATATAACGATGATCCTGTTTTTGTACTTGGAATGTATGGGACTTCTGGTTTATGCCTAATAAAGGCTTTTGGATTGGATTGGATTGGATTGGATTGGATTGGATTAGAGGCAATCTACCCCTGAATGCCGGCGACAGTAACAGGGGCTACCCATTTTGTCTGCTTGTGGGCTTTTAGTTGCCAGAGTCAACATGAAACAGGATGCTGGGGTTTGGTCTGATCCCGCATCTGGATATTCCAAAAACTAGGGGCTGGGGCAGGCTGTGGGCAGGAGGAGGCTGAGATTGAGAAACTTTGCTTTGCATGCTGAAAACTTTGGCTTCAGTTCCAGGTGTTAAGAAAAACCCTTTTCTGCTAGAAGAGAGACAGTGTGGTGCAGTGGTTAATAGCAGCGGACTCTAATCTGGAGAACTAGGTTCGATTCCCCGCTCCTCCACATGAGCAGAGGACTCTTATCTGGCGAACTGGATTTGCTTCCCCGCTCCTCCACATGAAGCTTGCTGGGTAATCTTGGACCAGTCACAGTTTTCTCAGAACTCTCTCAGCCAGTGGCGTACCTGCCAGAGGGACACATGTGGTCACGTGTCCCCGTGGATTGGCTCTGTGGGCTGGTGACACCTGAGCTCGGCCTGTCAGAATTCCTGCCTCCTGCGCTTCATCTGTTCGGCAATCCGGAACCTCTAGAACTTGTTCCACCGGTTTTCTGATCAGCTGTGGTCATTTGCCCATGCCGCCGGCTCAGACCGTTCCCAGCCACCCCCTCGCCTCTCCATATCAGGCTTTTGTTTCCTGCTTCTCTCCTCTGGTTCTACATCTCCACCCTTTGTGTTCTTTGGAAAGTTTCCCTAAGCAACCTTTGACCTTGGAATGAGGGAACACAGGGTGCTTAACTGACAATTCTCTAGCTAGGATGAGCTAGCAAGTTTGCAAAAATGGCTCCGGCTGATCAGGCTCTGAGCATGAGGCATCCCGCCAAAGCAACACAAACTTGGATGCATAAGAACATAAGAACAAGCCAGCTGGATCAGACCAGAGTCCATCTAGTCCAGCACTCTGCTACTCGCAGTGGCCCACCAGGTGCCTTTGGGAGCTCACAGGCAGGATGTGAAAGCAATGGCCTTAAGAACATAAGAAAGAGCCTGCTGGATCAGACCAGAGTCCATCTAGTCCAGCACTCTGCTACTCGCAGTGGCCCACCAGGTGCCTTTGGGAGCTCACAGGCAGGATGTGAAAGCAATGGCCTTAAGAACATAAGAACAAGCCAGCTGGATCAGACCAGAGTCCATCTAGTCCAGCACTCTGCTACTCGCAGTGGCCCACCAGGTGCCTTTGGGAGCTCACAGGCAGGAGGTGAAAGCAAGGGCCTTCTGCGGCTGTTGCTCCCGAGCACCTGGACCGTTAAGGCCTTTGCAATCTCAGATCAAAGAGGATCAAGATTGGGAGCCATAGTATCAGGTGACAAATGTACATTTTTAATATTCACCTCTGGGCAGGGGCGTACCATCCAGGGGGACATATAGGGTCAAATGTCCTCAGGCTGGGGCCATTTAGTCACGTGGGGGGTGGAAAATTGCCCCCACACCCCTCCTCCCTCCCTGATGACCTGGTGCAAAAAAAGTTGTTTGGTCATAGTGGGGGAGGGAGGCCGCCCATACAGGGGGGGCCCCAGAACACTCAGATTTTGCACTGGGCTACATTTTCCCTAGCTACGCCTCTGCCTCTAGGCCAGTGATGGCGGACCTTTTCGAGACCGAGTGCCCAAATTGCAACCCAAAACCCACTTGTTTATCGCAAAGCGCCAACACGGCCATTTAACCTGAAGACTGAGGTTTTAGTTTAGAAAAAACAGTTGGCTCCGAGGCGCGCGTTACTCGGGAGTAAGCTTGGTGGTAGTCGGTGGCTTTGCTTTGAAGCAACCGAGCAACTCTTCCAATGGGTGAATCACGACCCTAGGAGGGTTTACTCAGAAGCAGGCCCCATTGCCAGCAACCGAGCATACTCCCAGGTAAAGGAGCGCGCTTTAGTTCTTCGCATGAAAATCAGTGGCGTTTAACAGCGCTTAACAGGGTTACCTACACTGCTTCCCCAAAACTAGGTCTTAAGTTTAATGCTAATAATTGAGCCCAGCGGCCCAGGCCAGCCTAGGTATGTGTGTGTGGGGAGTGACTCTGTTTGTGCGTGCCCACAGAAAGGGCTCTGAGTGCCATCTCTGGCACCCGTGCCATAGGTTCACCACCACTGTTCTAGGCAGTAGTATCTGTACATGGCGTAGTGGTTAAGAGCAGCGGGCTCTAATCTGGAGGACGGGGTTTGATTCCCCACTCCTAGATACGAACAGCAGACGCCAATCCAGTGAACCAGGTTTGATTCCCCACTCCTGCACATGAAGCCTGCCAGGTGACCTTGGGCCAGTCACAGTTCTCTCTGGACTCTCTCAGCCCCACATATCTCACAAAGTTGTCTTTTGTGGGGCGGGGAAGGGAAGGTGAGCGTCAGCCCCTTGGAGACGCCGTAAAGTTAGAGAAAAATGGGGTGTCAAAAACCAACCTGTTATTTATTTAAAGCAAAAATGAGTCGGGTGAAAATATTCTCAAGAGCAGTACACCATGATATCCCCTACTCTCCGTTCCTACTTTGATCTTTAGAAAGGTTGAAGCTATTGGTTTCCCCTTGGAATCACTCCTTATGCTCACAAAGGTGGAAGCCTTCAGACTAGTTAAGAATAGGCTCTTGGATCTTGATTTTCATCATGTGACTCGTGCTGCCAAGACAACCTGTTCTCCGACTACATTATTAATCCCGTGCGAGCGTGGAATGATGGCAGCATATCTTCGTCTGCCGATTAATCCCACCCAGAGGAGAGCCTTGGCTACTGCAAGATGTAATGTGCTGCCATCAGCTCTGCTGGAGGGAAGATTTAAGAATATGGAACGTGCTAAAAGAGTTTGTTCATGTGATCTGACTACGGTTGAAACACTTGACCATTCTCTGTTTCTATGCCCTAAATACAATAAGATACGCATGAAATACACAAATTCCATTTTCTTGCAACGTTCTCAGTGGCAGGAGTGTTATAAGATACCCAATCTCCTGAACAGCTCTGATGTGCTCTTTTGTGAAACTGTTGCAAATTTTATACTCGAAATTAGTAATTTTAACTGTATTTCTTAATCTTGTTTTGTTTTAAAATTTTGTCCTGTTTTATATGCCAATGAAGGCTTGTGTTGTTGTGTGGTACTCTCCGTTCCCAAATCATATTCCCCCACCGTAAAGTTGAAATGCAGCCTGCGATACAGGCCAAATGGCTTGCGAACAGTGGACATTCAGACACTCAGTCCAGAACTTCCGTAGACGGTGTGTGAAAAGATTCACGTCCCTTGCTGTGGTCTGGCACTTCAAAAATCATTTTTTTTCAAGACACGATCGGTATACATTAAAATAATATCAAGCACATATTTAATCCCCCCCCCTCCCCTAAAATGAGACATTGATTTAAAATCCACGGAAGTTGGCTCAGAAGAGGAGCTGGTAACCTGCTCTGAATTTCGGATTTTCCAGGCTCGGCCAGTATAAAAGTCAGCAAATCTAGATTCACATACAGAAACATTTTCTTGGTGCCCAAGGGTGGAAGAGTTACCTGACTTAGCGCACCTTCTGTCAGAGGTTTCTTCCGTGGCGAAATTGATCCGCTTCGGGCAACTTGCTCCCGAACCCAACCCCTAAGATTCAGACACTCGCACCTTTGAATCCAGAATGTTTGGTCCCGGCCCAGATAGCCCTCTGAGGCTTTCCCGGCCGGCTAAAAAACTTCCTGCGACGATTCTCTTAGCACGACATCTTTTCTTCCGCAGCGGCCAAATGAAGAGATTAAGTGCGTGCACTTAATTAACAAAACCACCCAGCGCCAATTGATTCTGGTCTTTGGAAATCATCAGGATGTATTTCCTGAGCTGGCAAGATTAATAGATACCTCTCATTTGGAAATCCCTTCGTTGAAAGTGTTACCTCCATTTGGAAATCCCTTCTTTGAAAGTGTTAGCAGTGAAACACAGTGGTTAGAGTGTCAGAGGTCCCCTGGGTCATGAAGATACCTTCAGGTCTACTGTAGAATACCTAGACTCAAATCCAGTAAGACTTTAGAGCACAGGTGTCAAACTCGCAGCCCTCCAGATGTTATGGACTACAGTTCCCATCAATCCCTGCCAGCATCTGGAGGGCCACGAGTTTGACACCTGTGCTTTAGAGGATAACAAGATTTTCGGGATATGAGCTTTCGAGAGGCAGAGCTCCCTGGTATCTGATATCTTGTTGAAGCAGCGGATTTACTCGGAGTAGACCACCTTGCAGGACGCAATGTAGACAAGAACTGATAGACACACAGTCACCAGTGCAGTTCTATTTATTGCTATCTACTGACAAAGTGCTTCGCCGGACCACAGATGTTTTCAGGCACACGTCACACTGCTGTCTGTGCTAACTATATACAAAAGTGGTACCAATCAGGTGCCCTCGCCTTATCAGGTTTGCACACAGTACAAGCTGTGCACTCGGTCCTAATCTGCACACGGCACCTTGTTAGGAGGGTCCAGCTGTCATTTAGATTTTGCTCATCTAAACATTCACACATGTTCTGACACCCCTTCCAAAATCGGCATGACAGTATGTACACTATTTACAACATTGACAGACACCACATTCAGCTGTTCACACAGTAGATCATATTTTTCTTTCGAAGTAGGTTTTGTTAATGCATCAGCCACATTTAGTTTTGAATCCACATATTTCAGGTTGAGGAACCCACTTTGTACCAGTTCACGTACATGTTCATATTTGACACCTATATATATTGACACCTATATATTTCGTTCTGGCAGCAGTGGCGTAGGAGGTTAAGAGCAGGTGCACTCTGATCTGGAGGAACCGGGTTTGATTCCCAGCTCTGCCGCTTGAGTTGTGGAGGCTTATCTGGGGAATTCAGATTAGCCTGTGCACTCCCACAGATGCCAGATGGGTGACCTTGGGCTAGTCACAGCTTTCCAGAGCTCTCTCAGCCCCACCCACCTCACAGGGTGTTTGTTGTGAGGGGGGGAAGGGCAAGGAGATTGTCAGCCCCTTTGAGTCTCCTATAGGAGAGAAAGGGGGGATATAAATCCGAACTCTTCTTCTTCTTCTTCTAAATGGATGGCTGTCTGTGAGTCTTCTAGTAGCGGAATTGGTTGTTGGACATTCTCACCTAGTTCTGTCACCTAGTTCATATCTGACGAAGGAGAAAGCTTTGACTTCTGAAAGAGGGTATCCCGAAAATCTCGGTGGTCTCTAAGCTGCTGGACATGAATCTGGCTGTTGAAATTCACTGGGCGATTTTGACCTGCTCCGTTTCATCAACCTCATCGGGTGGTTGCAAAGATAAAATAAGGAAGGCAGCCAAGCTAGAATCTTTAATCCTGACGTGCTCGTTGCTGTATGGAAAAGCACTTGTTTAACAAAAATTGCTATTGTCTGTTCACACCAATGCTCGAAGGTGTCACAGTCCAGAATTCCACTCTGTTAGGACTCTACCACCTCACTATCCAGAGGGGGAGCGAGAGAGAGAGAGAGAGGTTCACACACTTCAGTCCCTAGGTACGCCATCATATCCTAACCATCCTACATGACAGTAGAAATTGCTGATCCCCACACAGACACATCCTTTGTATGGGATTTGGGAGCTCAAGACATCAAAGCGGCTTCCTTAGTCAACAATCAAGGAAAAGATAATATCGGCTGTAAACGTGGTAAGGATGAGTCCTTCCGAGGGGCAGAATGGAAAAAGGATTCGTCACATTAAAACCATTCAGAACGACTTGGCTGGTTCCTACCAAGGTGGGATTACCAACTCAGTCGAGAAATTTCTGGAGGTTTGGTGTGGAGTCAAGGAACAGCAGACTTTGGGCGATTCCGCACACGAGTAAAATAGGTTCGACCCAGTTCCCTGAGAAAGGTACTAACCTAGGTCGAAGCCATTGTTGTTCCCCACTGCAACCAGCTTGATCCAAGCTCGGAGGGTGGAGTCACCTGTGCCTCTTCGCCACTCCATTCCGATTGGCTATTGTTCTACAGCCATGTTCCGTCTATCCCCACACACATTATAAAAAAAACTGCCACAGGAATGGAGGGACGAAGGTGGTGTTTTTTGATTGGCCAGCTGTACGCATGCCCGAAACACTCAGCTGTGATTGGCTGAATGGGGGACTCCTGGCACCAGAGATCCCGCACTTTACTGGAATCGAGCTGAGTTAGAGCGTGGGTCCCTGAAAAAGTAGTAGTTCCCAACTGGAGTCGGAAATTTGACCGTTACACAGGGCGAAGCTGGTACAAAACCACGTCAATCCCAGTGGTTGTGCGGAGCACTTAGGTCAAACGCAGCTCAAACTTAGTTCGATAACGCAAGTGCGGAATCAACCTTTGGGTGGAGGAGGAGGGAGCTCAATAGAGTTGTGTTGCCAAACTCTACAAAGTGGCCCTTTCCTTCCAAGGGAGCTGATCTCTGTTATTTGGAAATCAGTTGGAATTCGGGGGGGGGGGGGGGTCTCTAGGCCAGGGGTCTGCAACCTGCAGCTCTCCGGATGTCCATGGACTACAAATCCCATGGCCATGCTGGCAGGGGCTGATGAGAATTGTAGTCCATGAACATCTGGAGAGCCTCAGGTTGCAGACCCCTGCTCTAGGCTCCACCTGGAAGTTGGCATCATTATAACAAGATCCTCCCAGCCTTCTGGTTCTCGAATCCACAGAGATGCCTCACTCAAAGGCAGGGTGTGAAACCAACAGCCGCACGCTGTTTCTTGAATCCATCATCTATTCAGAGGTACACTGTCACTACACATGGAAGTTCCACTGAGCTGTTCTGGCTTACAGCACAGAGGTACCACTGTTCCGTTCTAGACAACCTGCTTCGGTGCATAAAGTTCCGGTCCGGTCTCCAGCTAACGACCCCGGAGATCCGTCCCCAGCTGGATGGGGCCACACTGAGACTGTTGGACCAACAGCTAGCCAAATATCTTGAATTATCAACTGAACCCCAACAGAGATGGGTTATCACAAGGGCCAGATCCAATACCTTCCCATCGGCCATTACAAAGGGTCGCTACTTATCCATCCCTCTCCAGGATCGGGTCTGTCCACACTGTAAAAATCAAGTGGAGACTCTTGCTCACATTATTCTTGACTGTCAGAGATATGTGGGCATTAGGAATTTCTCTCCCAGGCTGGCCCTAGACAAATCTGAAAGTGACTCTGATTGCTCTGTTGTGGAGCTTCTGTTAAACAACACAGATGTCATGCTCTTGGAAAAAGTAGCAAAATTTCTTTTACAAGTGACAGAACTTTCTAAGTAATGTATACTGCTATATACAGTCTTCCTGTCTGCGCTTTGTATGTACTCTTGATTTGTATTTCAAAAATGTCTGGCAATGCATTAGAACCTATTTTTAAATGCCAAATAAAGGTTGTTGTTGTTGTTGTTGACCAACAGCTAAGCAGATGTCTCTAGGCGCCTTCTAAAGGCTCTCCGCACCAACCACCATCATCATGTGGCAGTGAGTACCACAAGCTAATTTCACAAAGAAGGGCTTCCTTTTGTCTGTGCAGACACAAAGTCATCCAGTGAAACAGGCAGGCAGGCGACCAAGGGCTGGCAAAAGAAAGTCCTGGTTCACAGAACACAAAATCAGCGTGCAGAACTCACTGTCACAAGTTGCGGGTGGAAAGAAAGGAAAAACAGTTCTCTCTATCCACTCTTTTCTATCCTGCATGTTGTTTTGAACATGGTGTGCCATGCCCCCCACCATATTTCCCTGAAACGAAACCCTAAATGTGTTTGCCCCTTTGATTATTTTGAGTGCCCTTTTCTGTGCCCTTTCTCAACTCTTGAGCCCTTTCCCTGGGCGTAAAATAAGAGCAGGGAATTTCCGGCACATAAATTCCAGTTGCCAGCCTCTAGATGGGGCCTAGAGATTTTCCAGAATTTTCCAGATTTTCCAGCTGGTCTTTAGATGACAGAACTCAGTTCCCTCTGAACAAACAGCTACTTTGGAGGGTGGGATGTCACCTTTGTAAACCGGGGCGCGGGCGGGTGAATGCGCGCAGCCGCAGGAGCGCGCTGCCTTCTGGGGCGCTCCCGTTTCCCGTCCTGTGACAGGGAGGGAAACCGGGGAGCGCCCCAGAAGGCAGTGCGCTCCTGCGGCAGCGTGCGCGGGATCTGGGGCGCACCCCAGAAGGCAGTGTGGCAGCCTTCCAAAAATCGGGACGGTTCAAAAAAAACCGCGGGATGCGGGACAAATTGTTTTAAGGCGGGACTGTCCCGCCAAAAGCGGGACGTCTGCTCACCATACCGTTGGGCTACAACCAAGTGCCAGTTCTAGCCTGTCGCTTTCTCTTTGTGGCCACATGACTTCAAGGGGGCAAATCTCAGGCACTCCGGAAGCACATCCCGAGACACACCATGTGGGGTTTTCCGTGCCCCTCTTTGCCACCGTCATGACCCACCATTCCCTTGGCAGTGCTGTGCTCTTTGATGCAGGTCCGATGCCGGCGGCCCCCAAAGGGAACTTTTCTCTTGCATTGTCACCTTCTCCGCCTCTCCTGGTGGCTTCAGATCTGCAGGGTTTCTTCAGCGGCCCGAGCTGGCCCTTGCGGAATTTCGCACGCCGGTTTTTGAACCACACCTGCGTTGGGGAATGGATGTGTGGGTTAAGGATTGATTGATGCATTCAGGAAACATTCTATAGATGGCATCATACTCCCACCAGATTAGCAAAGATAAACAAAGACCTTAATACCAGATGTTGGAATTGTAAAAAATACAAAGGAACGCTACTCCATGTGTGGTGGAAGTGTAAGAAAGTCGTAAAATTTTGGAATAAAGCGATCAATACAATAAATAAGATCTATAAAACTAAGTTAAAAAAGGAACCGGAAATATTTATTTGGGGAATAACAAACGACACAACAATCAGAAAAAATATGTCGCTCTTTCTTTATTTAATAACAGCGGCAAGATTAGAAATAACTCAAAATTGGAAAAGCGTAACATCTATAGAATATTTGAAATGGGAAAAAAGAATATTTGAAATAATGAATTGTGATAAATTAACGTGGATTCTGAGAGACAACCCGGAAAAATTTGACGAAACTTGGCAATTGTACCTTTCTTATTTGGATATGAAAAATGGATAAAGATGTAAATATGTAGAAAAAATGTATGACATGTATTGGATTTTTAAGAGGGATGTCAGATATTACGATTTTCTTTTTTCTTTTCACCGTCATTACTGTAATATGTTCATAATATATGTAATTATTTTAACCTTAATAAAACTGAGGGGGGGAAAAAGGAAACACAATGTGGTATCATCGACCTCTTCCTAATGCAGGTTGGAATATCCAAGGAAAAATCCCCTTGTCTCTTAGTTAGCTAGCTAGCTAGTTGGAGATTTCTAGACTAAACTTCTCCCTCCCATGCTTATCCACCACGCAGTCTAGTAACTCAAACAGTTCTAGACTAGCCTAGAATAATTTTCTCTCTTATGCTGTCCGAACCACAGTTATGAACCACAATTATAATGCCAGTCCAAAAATTCCCTGCTCAGTAATAAGCTAGCAATCCAGGTTGTTAAAGACTGGCCAAGAATAACTTTCTGTCTCATGTTCCCCACCATGTCCTCTACAGTACTGCACCTCTTCCCAACACAGGTTGGAGAACCACAGTTATAAGCCTCAACGCCAGGTCAAAAATTCCCTGCTTGGTAAAAAGCTAGCAGCTCAGGGAGCTCTAGACTAACCTGAAATAACTTTCTCAGGCTCTCCCACCATGCTCTGCCATAGGCCGAATCCCCACTGAAAAAATGAATCTAGATACAACCAGGCTTCAAAAGAATCGGCACCTTTTCATTGCGGTTTCGTGTTCCCCATCGCAGCTTCTATCTAGCAAACTATCCTGGTTTCGAGCAACGCAGCAGCAATGCAGGAATCCCCACTATCGCGTGATCAAACGCGCAATTCGCTCAGTGACTATCCTGATTGGCTGTTGCATTGTGTTGGGGCAGAAATGTTTTTTTAAAAAAAAAAATATGGAACCATGTTGAAGAAGAAGAAGAAGAAGAAGAAGAGTTTGGATTTATATCCCCCCTTTCTCTCCTGCAGGAGACTCAAAGGGGCTTACAATCTCCTTGCCCTTCCCCCCTCACAACAAACACCCTGTGAGGTAGGTGGGGCTGAGAGAGCTCAGCCCAAGGTCACCCAGCTGGCGTGTGTGGGAGTGTACAGGCCAATCTGAATTCCCCAGATAAGCCTCCACAGCTCAGGCGGCAGAGCTGGGAATCAAACCCGGTTCCTCCAGATTAGATACACGAGCTCTTAACCTCCTACGCCACTGCTGCGATCTGCACCAGAAGATCTCAGATGTTTGGTTTTGGTCAAACGTGATGGGTGGAGGAAGGGGAAAGTGAGGATGATGTATGAATCTGAATTTGTGTGCATCGAGGAATGCTGCTGTAAATTTCGTTGTGCGTGCACAATGACAATAAAATGCTTATGCTTATGCTTATGCTTATAAAGCATTTATTGCAAATCCACAGTTACAGCTTGAATCTTTCTTTATTTTTCATATGGATAGTCTTGAACCACGTGGGTTGAATATATATTTGGATTCAGATTCATACATTTGAACACCATATAGTTTAATTAAACCATTAAGGTAGCAGTACTGCATTTGTAACTCATTAAAGGTACATTGTCCCTTTGAAAGCCACTTAATGGTTACTTGTCTAAACTGCACCTGGAAAATTTAGACACCTGCACCTGCAAGCAAATGAGACTTGCAGAAGCATCCACAGATGTAGTACTTCCTCCTTTTTGGTTCACTGGTTAATTATTTCCAAATTACAACTTGCACCATTCCTTGTAATTAATTCTGGAACTGCTTTTGGCACCTACATGTCATTGATGCATTGCTGAATTGTTTAGCGGAACTTATAAATTGTTATCTCTTTTAGAAATCTCATCTTGAGCCCAGTCATAATTGAGAGCGGCTTGTAGGCTCAAGTTTATTTTGAAACACTGCTGAAAGATAACGTGGACTGCATCACATTACTCATAAATTCTCGAAAGCTTGGCTTCATTTCCTTTTGGACTGGAATTTCCTGGTTTAAATAATCAGCTGGGAAAGGGCTTTAACATTACGCAGCTATCTAACATCAGCTATAATTTATCTTTGAACTCACTTCAAATTGGAAGTCACCGCAAGACTTTCGTTCACCACGCAGGCTTAGTCATCCATTTTCATTTCTGTATTTTGTGCCTGTTCTTGTTATGCATCCGAAATACTGATCTTCTATGCCCGTGGTGGCGAACCTTTGGCACTCCAGATGTTATGGACTACAATTCCCATCAGTCCCTACCAGCATGGCCAATTGGCAATGCTGGCAGGGGCTGATGGGGATTGTAGTCCATAACATCTGGAGTGCCAAAAGTTCGCCACCACTGTCTATGCTTTAAATGAAACTGATGATATTTACTTGGGTGTCGGACTATTTTGCGGGGTGCGTGTTCGGGCTCACGTGCCCTAAGATCAGCCAATGAAGCACTTCTGGTGGTACTACTGCCTTCAGTGGTTAAAAAAAGATGGCAACTCGAGACAGAGCTTTTTCAGTGGTAGCCCCAAAACTGTGAAATGGTCTCCCTCCCGAGCTGGAGGCTAAGGGGTAACATGATAGACAGGTTTAACTATCTGAAGGGATGTCATGCTGAAGATGAAGAAAGCTTATTTTCTGCTTCTCTCTCTCTTTTTTTTTCAAAATTTTTAAAAAGTAAATATGAAGTGCACTCCTGAACTATACTTGTTAGGAATGTGTGACAATAGGCAAATAATGGAAAATAGAACACTATTTCAATACTTATCAACAGCGGCTAGGATTATGCTAGCCAGATATTGGCATCAACAGACAATTCCCTCGATATTAGAGTGGCGGCATAAAGTAATGGACTTAGTCAAAACAGCAAAACTATCAGGATACGAAAACTTGGAGACTAATGGAAAATTTAAGAATTTATGGTTATTATGGATTAAACATATTGCAGAAAAGTTAAAACAAAAATATGTGATCTTAGATATAATTTAAGAAGTATAAGAAATAATAGAAATATAAAACATATAAGATTATTAGATTAAAGTAATAAATGTTGTTTATACTTGGTATGTAATTGCGGAAGCTTATTAATTTAATGTTATACTGAAAATGCAATAATATAGTAATGTTATAATAGATTAAGAGGTTGTAAATAGATCATGAAAGTATATTGGTTGTATATGTGTACACTTATAACTACAAATACAATAAAAAATTTTTTAAAAAAATTCTGCTTCTCCAGAGACTAGAACAGGGGTAGGGAACCTGTGGCTCTCCAGATGTTCAGGAACTACAATTCCCATCAGCCTCTGTCAGCATGGCCAATTGGCCATGCTGGTAGGGGCTGATGGGAATTGTAGTTCCTGAACATCTGGAGAGCCACAGGTTCCCTACCCCTGGACTAGAACAAGGCGCAATGGAGATTCCACCTAAACATTCGGAAGAACTTCCTGATGGTAAAAGGGCTCTTTGACATTGGAATGTGCTGCCTTGAAGTGTAGTGGAATCTCCTTCTTTGGAAACTTTTAAACCGAGGCTGGTTGGCCCTCTGTCAAGGGTGCTTTGATTGTGTCTTCCTGCATAGCAGGGGGGTTGGACTGGATGGCCCTTCTGGTCTCTTCCAACTCTATGATTCTGTGAAACTAAACCTGGCCCAGTGGTGGGATCCAAAAATTTTAGTAACGGGTTCCCATGGTGGTGGGATTCAAACTGTGGCGTAGCGCCAATGGGACTGGGTGGGGCACGACGGGAGCGTGGGCGGGCGTTCCGGGGGCGGGGCATTCCTGGGCAGGGCTGTGGCAAGGACCGCTGTGCCGGTCCTTGGGCAGGAAACGAAAACACGCAGGCGCAGGCTGCCACACACACCGGTGCACCTCCTGCTAGACTGCTTCAAGTTCTGCGCGCTACTGCTGAGAGGAGGGGCTTAACTAAGCCAAAAATCACGTGGCAAAATCACCAACTAGTAACCCCCTCTCGGCACACACAAATAATTAGTAACCTACTCTCGGGAACCTGAGAGAACCTGCTGGATCCCACCTCTGACCTGGCCCAAGAGAGTTTGCATGCAGGGGTCCCCAATCTTTTCCAGCCTGCAGGCATCCTTGGAATTGTGGTGGAGGCCACAAGATGGCCTCCACCAGAGGTGGAGCTGATCATAAAATGGCCGCTGCAGGAGGACCACAAGCTATCAAGGAGTGAGGTCATCAATAACTCTGACAGTCAAATCTGACATTTTTTTATGTATTCTTTCAACTTTTATGCCATCCTTTTCCATCCCTGTCAGGCTCAAAGCTGCTCACAGCCAATTCCGACAACAATTATAAAAATCACGTTGAGTGCCATTTAAAACCTTCAACACCTATTAAAATTCTGGCACCCTTAAACTGTATAACAAATAAGCACCCTTATTTGTGGCACCCTTAAACTGTATAACAAATAAGCACCCTTATTTGTGGCACCCTTAAACTGTATAACAAATAAGCTCCCTTATTTGTGGCACCCTTAAACTGTATAACAAATAAGCTCCCTTATTTGTGGCACCCTTAAACTGTATAACAAATAAGGGGAAACAGTCAAAGAGGGGAAGAATAACGGAAGGGAGGAACAACAGGGTACTTTTGGGATGGGAATAGGAGGGGGAGAATAAAAAGTAGAAGTACTGGAGGTAAATAGATAAAAAGGAAGGGAATTCAGCTAAGATGGAAACAATTGCTGTCCTCAGCTGTAGCTCTGGCCGGAAATCTCCGGGGGAATTTCCTCAAGTGCCGCGGGGCCTGGATCTGACTTGGCAGAGAGTTCTTCCAGGCTGGGACCAGAGTTGAGAAGTCTCTGGGTCTACTCTAGCTGAAGACAACTGGATGCTCTTCGGGGCAGAGCCTAGGCAGGAGTTGGGAATGGGAAACTTCTTGCTTGTCCCGCCTTGCTTGTGGGCCACCGTAGACAGTGGGCGGGGCTAGAAATCAGGCCGCCCCCACATGACTTTAAATTCTTGCGCCTTGGGCAGCTGCCCAGTTTGCCCAATGGGCGGTACGCCACTGCTGTGAAGGGAGGAGTAACCAGATGGCTCCATATCTTTCCCTGACCCCTGGGAAAGGAGTTTCACTTTTCCTCTCGCTTCTCCTGCTTTTCTTTTATGTAGTTGGGGGCAGGGGAGGGAGTGAACCACAGAGGTAATAAAGCTATGGGCATTTGAGGGCTGTTTTAGAACTGGCTTTGCAAAAGCCAGGGATTCAGTGTTCTTTTCAATAAAGGCTACTGCGTGATAAATCCCAGTGCCTGTCATTGAACGAATTGTAGGCCTGACACTTGGGTGACCTTGGGTCTACTCTAGCTGAAGACAACTGGATGCTCTTCGGGGCAGAGCCTAGGCAGGAGTTCTGTTGAATGGGATTTGCCCAGCCAATCAGAAGCCACGCTGGGCAAAAGCCCCGCCTAGCTCATTCCCCTTTCTAAAAGCGCTTCGCAGTAGGACAGGGAAGGTGTCGGTAATCAGTGATGTCAGCAGACCAACACTGGGATTTGTTGCGACAGTATCCCTTGTTCAATTGGCACAGCGTCGCCATTGGCCAAATAGACACTGAGACTTTCCTGGACAGCAGTATTGACTGTGGAACGTGGGAAGACAGCAAGGAGTGCAGGTTCCAAGATTACCTGGATCCGGGCCTCTGGAAGGTTGGCACACACAGCCAGGTGTTCCCTGGTGCCCACGTCTGGGTAGTGGGTTCGTTCAAAGGTGCTCTCCAGAGCTTCCAGCTGCTGCTCGGTGAACGCCGTTCGGTTCCTCCTCTGTTTCTGGGGCAGCCCGTAATGGTGTTCCAGCAAAACCTCTGGGCGGGTCGGGTGGAGGGTCGTTGGAGAGAGATGCAAGGCAAGAAAGACAGATTTGAACTCGGGGCCAGTCTCAAGGGATGTGGAAAAGATGCTCTCCTGTGGACACCGCACTGCTAGGAATGCATGCCCACCTTGGCCTTTTTAAGCCATCCACCTCCCACCCCACCGACACACTTTCCGGTTTTTGTTCTGTCAATTCTCTGCCATTTTAGGCCATAAGAACACCTGCTTGGCCAAACCTTCTAGTCCAGCTTCCCAGTTCCAACACAGGCCTCTCTGCGATACATCTCTGAAGATGCCGGCCACAGATGCAGGCGAAACGTTAGGAACAAGATCTACCAGACCACGGCCGCACAGCCTGGAAAGCCCACCACAACCAGTTGAGTGTGTAACTTCTCTCTGTGATACACCTCTGAAGATGCCGGCCACAGATGCAGGTGAAACATTAGGAACAAGATCTACCAGACCACGGCCACGCAGCCTGGAAAGCCCACCACAACCAGTTGAGTCTGGCCGTGAAAGCCTTGGACAAGACATTTCAGGTTCTGTTCAACAGGATACCTTTTTAAACCAACACATTGTTTTAAAAATGTTTTCTTGCATACACGCTGCCTGTCGGAAGGGCAAAAGCTTTTAAAGTGTCAGCTTTTAAAAACACTGGGTGGGACCCATGGAACCCACAGCCACCACACCCACAGCATAGTGGCTAAGAGCAGTGGCTAAGAACAGGTGCACTCTGATCTGGAGGAACCGGGCTTGATTCCCAGCTCTGCCACTTGAGTTGTGGAGGCTTATCTGGGGAATTCAGATTAGCCTGTGCACTCCCACACACGCCAGCTGGGTGACCTTGGGCTAGTCACAGCTTCTTGGAGCTCTCTCGGCCCCACCCACCTCACAGGGTGTTTGTTGTGAAGGGGAAAGGGCAAGGAGATTGTGAGCCCCCTTGAGTCTCCTAAAGGAGAGAAAGGGGGGATATAAATCCAAACTCTTCTTCTTCTTTTAAAGCAGCCGTTTTCTCCGGGAGAACTGATCTCTGTAGTCTGGAGATTGTTACAAATCTACAAGATCTCCAAACCTCACCAGGTGGGTAGCAACCCTAGCATGCATCAACAAACACACACAAACACTTGGATCCTTTGGCCCCCTCAAAAGAAAGGACGAAGAAACCAGCCGGGCAAGAGAATACAGTCAACAGCAAGCGGGCAATCAGCTTAAAGTTGATTCCCAAAACAAGTTGACTATCCAGCCTCGTTGGCTGTTGCACCATTGAGATGCTGATGAGGAGGGTGCGCCTTCTAAGGTCACGATGAGCCTGAAGCTAGCAGGAGATGCGCAAACCAAAGAGGAGAACAAACTTAGCTCTGCAAAACGAGAAAAGGTCAAGAAGGGTCCAACCTGTTAGATTGTTTCCCTGGCAGAATTGGGCATGGCTGGCACACTGTGTTATACTCTTTAAGAGGACATGACTTGGTGCGGAAGACCTGGGTGCCAATTTAAACAATTCTTCAATAATTGGTGATTTATAAAAAAGAAGTTGTAATTGCAATTTGTAGTCTGGGAGCGGAACACTATATTACTTTTTGCCACTGTTTCTAGGGGTCAAAATCAGTGGTTCTCAACCTTCCTAATGCTGCGACCCTTTAATACAGTTCTTCATGTTGTGGTGACCCCCAACCCTAACATTTATCCATTTTACAGGTGGAGAACACTGATGCAGAGAGTCTTAGGCAGTGGTCCTCAACCTTCCTAATGCCGTGACCCTTTAATACAGTTCCTCATGTTGTGGTGAGCCCCAGCCCTAACTTTTATCCATTTTACAGATGGAGAACACTGATGCAGAGAGTCATAGGCAGTGGTCCTCAACCTTCCTAATGCCGTGACCCTTTAATACAGTTCCTCATGTTGTGGTGACCCCCAACCCTAACTTTTATCCATTTTACAGATGGAGAACACTGATGCAGAGAGTCGTGGGCAGTGGTCCTTAACCTTCCTAATGCCGTGACCCTTTAATACAGTTCTTCATGTTGTGGTGACCCCCCAACCCTAACATTTATCCATTTTACAGATGGAGAACACTGATGCAGAGAGTCTTAGGCAGTGGTCCTCAACCTTCCTAATGCCGTGACCCTTTAATACAGTTCTTCATGTTGTGGTGACCCCCCAACCCTAACATTGATCCATTTTACAGATGGAGAACACTGATGCAGAGAGTCTTAGGCAGTGGTTCTCAACCTTCCTAATGCCGTGACCCTTTAATACAGTTCCTCATGTTGTGGTGACCCCAACCCTAACATTGATCCATTTTACAGATGGAGAACACTGATGCAGAGAGTCTTAGGCAGTGGTTCTCAACCTTCCTAATGCCGTGACCCTTTAATACAGTTCCTCATGTTGTGGGGACCCCCAACCCTAACATTGATCCATTTTACAGATGGAGAACACTGATGCAGAGAGTCTTAGGCAGTGGTTCTCAACCTTCCTAATGCCGTGACCCTTTAATACAGTTCCTCATGTTGTGGGGACCCCCAACCCTAACATTGATCCATTTTACAGATGGAGAACACTGATGCAGAGAGTCTTAGGCAGTGGTTCTCAACCTTCCTAATGCCGTGACCCTTTAATACAGTTCTTCATGTTGTGGTGACCCCCAACCCTAACATTTATCTATTTTACAGATGGAGAACACTGATGCAGAGAGTCTTAGGCAGTGGTTCTCAACCTTCCTAATGCCGTGACCCTTTAATACAGTTCCTCATGTTGTGGGGATCCCCAACCCTAACATTGATCCATTTTACAGATGGAGAACACTGAGGCAGAGAGTCTTAGGCAGTGGTTCTCAACCTTCCTAATGCCGTGACCCTTTAATACAGTTCCTCATGTTGTGGTGACCCCCAACCCTAACATTGATCCATTTTACAGATGGAGAACACTGAGGCAGAGAGTCTTAGGCAGTGGTTCTCAACCTTCCTAATGCCACGACCCTTTAATACAGTTCTTCATGTTGTGGGGACCCCCAACCCTAACATTTATCCATTTTACAGATGGAGAGCACTGATGCAGAGATTCTTAGGCGACCCCTGTGAAAGGGTCGTTCGACCCCCAAAGGGGTCACGACCAGTGGTGGGATCCAAAAATTTTAGTAACAGGTTTCCATGGCGGTGGGATTCAAAAAGTGACGTAGTGCCAATGGGGCTGGGCGGGGCACGACGGGGGATGACGTCCAGTACTAAACCCCGGGAGTGGACTGGCAGGTTTTCAGATAAGCCAATGACATATAGGGCAACAGAGAGGGCAGACTCAGTGGCCAGCCTCCCCAAAAGCCCGGTGGAACAGCTCGGTTTGACAGGCCCTGCGGAACTCCCCAAGGTCCTGCCGGGCCCTAACAGCTGGAGGAAGAGCATTCCACCAGGTAGGGGCCAGGGCCGTAAAAGCCCTGGTCTGGGTGGAGGCTAGCCGCATCATAGAGGCAGTGGTGGGATCCAAAAATTTTAATAACAGGTTCCCATGATGGTGGGATTCAAACTGTGGCGTAGTGCCAATGGGGCTGGGCGGGGCATGACGGGGGCGTGGGCGGGCATTCCGGGGGTGGGGCATTCCTGGGCGGGGCTGTGGCAAGGAAGCAGCCGCTGCACCAGTCCTTGGGCGGGAAATGAATGCACGCAGGCGCAGGCTGCCACGCACGCCGGTGCGCCTCCTGCTAGGCTGCTTCAAGTTCTGCGCGCTACTGCTGAGAGGAGGGGCGTAACTAAGGCAAAAATCACGTGGCCAAATCACCAATTAGTAACCCCCTCTCGGCACACACACATAATTAATAACCTATTCTCGGGAACCTGTGAGAACCTGCTGGATCCCACCTCTGCATAGAGGGACAAGGGACCACCAGCAAATTTGCCTCTGCCGAACGGAGATGGCCACTCGGGACATATGGGGTAAGGCGGTCTCGCAGGTATGAGGGCCCCCAGGCTGTAAAGGGCCTTAAAGTGGGGCATAGGGGCACAGGGGGGCACCCAGAGCAGGTGTTGCCCCGGTTCCCATCCTCCCCCCCCCCCACGCCTCTGGTCTACAGCTATCATCCACTGGCTAAGCACAGATTGCTGGCTCAACCATGGAGGTCAACTAGGGTCCTTTCTGCACAGACAACACAAAAGGGAGAAATTAACCCGTTTTGCCTATCTGTTCGCACGGCGGATGCAGGGGCCATCTGGGATTGCTGAGAGCCCCACAGCAGGATGGGGGATGTTTCGCACAGGAAATGCGTTGTTTCTCTGCAAAACACACATCTGAGAATCCACCCCCGAGAATCTCCCCACCCAAGAATCAACCCCACCAGCATACCAGCACAAAATGGCGGCTGCCTACAGAACCTAACGGTGGCTTGCCTAATTTAGCAATTTTCATTTAACTCGAGTTCAGCAAAATAAAACAGGTTAGAAGCATCTGGTGGGGCGAGTTCTGTGGGAACTTCTCTCCAATAATGCTTTTTTTCAAACCCCGTATATTGGGCCTGTGCAGAACCACCTCAGGTGAACGAGAGAACCAGGCTTAGAGACAGAAGTGAATCTCTGCGCTCCTTTGCAGGTTATGCCAAGTAAATAAAGTTTATCCTAGTCCTCTAAATAAAGTTTATCCTAGTCCTCCCCCCCTCTAAATTGATTGTAGCTAGAGTTGCCAACTTCTAGGCGGGCCTTAGGAAATAAAATGTGTATATGTGCTACATTAATAAGGCTGTGTAAGCTTGGCACACGTTCCAGCAATCAATTTTTTTCCATCAAAGCAACGGATCATGATTGCCACAGCAAACAAACAGAAGGGGATAGTATTTAAAAAGACAACGCACAGCATACTTAAGACTCAAGTTTTGATATATGTCTGCTGTAAGCGAACCGTAAAAGTGTGCGACTTATTGCGGCAAATTTAATTACATCACCATAAATTACTTTGATGAATAAAAATGGATTGTAAAAACATCAGCTAAACTTGTAAAATGTCTAGGCAGCTCCTGGAATTATAATGGATCGCTTATTTGTTATTGTATTCGTTTGAAACATTTGCGCCACTTCTCCTGGAGAAAATGACTGGGCTGGAAAGTGGGCTGCGTGGAATTATACCCCGTTGAGGTTCGTACCTCAAGGAGCAGCAGTGGGGTAGTGGTTAAGAGCAGGTGCATTCTAATCTGGAGGAACCGGGTTTGATTCCCCGCTCTGCCACTTGGAGGCTAATCTGGGGGAATTCAGATTAGCCTGCGCACTCCCACACGCGCCAGCTGGGTGACCTTGAGCTAGTCACAGCTTTTCGGAGATCTCTCAGCCCCACCCACCTCACAGGGGGTTTGTTGTGAGGGGGGAAGGGAAAGGAGTTTGTAAGCCCCTTTGAGTCTCCTACAGGAGAGAAAGGGGGGATATAAATCCAAACTACTACTACTCCTTCTTCTTCTACCCTCGCGAAATTCCAATTTCTCAGGTTACAACCTTAAATCTGCAGGAACTTCTGAACCCTGGGCAGGTAGCCCTAAATGTTGCTATTGCAGCGGAGGGGGGAACCTAACAAAATTCACCCAAAAACCAGCCCTGCATGCAGGGTTGCCAGCTCTGAATTGGGAAATACCTGAAGATTTGGTGGGTGGAGCTTAAGGACAGTGGGATTAGGGAGGGGACGGACTTCAGCGGGGTTTAATGCCATAGACTCCACCCAGTGGTGGGATCTAAAAATTTTAGTAACAGGTTCCCATGGTGGTGGGATTCAAACGGTGGCGTAGCGCCAATGGGGCTGGGCGGGGCATGACGGGGGCGTGGCTGGGCATTCCAGGGCGGGGCTGTGGCAAGGACGCAGCTGCTGTGCCAGTCCTTGGACAGAAAACGAATGCACGCAGGCGCAGGCTGCCCCGCACGCCGGTGCACCTCCTGCTAGACTGCTTCAAGTTCTGTGCGCTAGTGCTGAGAGGAGGGGCGTAACTAAGGCAAAAATCACGTGGCAAAATCACCAATTAGTAAACACCTCTCGGCACACACAAATAATGAGTAACCTACTCTCAGGAACCTGTGAGAACCTGCTGGATCCCACCTCTGACTCCACCCTCCAAAGCAGACATTTTTCTCCAGAGGAACTGAACTATGTGGCCTGGAGAACAGTTGTAATCCCAGGAGATCTCCAGCCACCACCTGGAAGTTGGCAAGCCTACATTATGCCCTTCCCCCTTCCACAATTTGCTAATCCAAAATCCAGCATGGAAAGGAGGCGACATTATGCCAAGAACAGCAAGAGTGATGCTTTACCCCAGCTCTCTTCCGGCGGAATTTTAGCTGCTTGAGTGGGGAGCCTCCAGTCCTAAACCAGTTAGAAGACCAAGCTGCGTGAATGTCATGGTTGGTGTGCCAAATTTGGACTCGGGAGAGTCGCCAGTTCACATCCCCAAAGTGCTGTAAGGTTGGCCAGATGACCTCATGCTCTCTTGGCCTAGCCTACCTTATAGGGTTGTTGTGAGGATAAAACGGAAGCAGGAACCCTCACTAAACCACCTCGAGCTTCCTCTAGGTTGGTGAGGTAAAAATGGACAGAGAAAGAAATGGGAGAGTAAAGATGAGGAAATGCTGATATACTTCTAAACATCAGTCTGTGGTCGAATCCCCACTACCGTCTTAGCCAGGTTTCAGAACACAAACTAACCAGGTTTGAGGGACGACCTCCCCGGTCGAATCCCCACTACTGTCTTAGCCAGGTTTCAGAACACAAACGACCTCAAACCTGGTTAGTTTGTGTTCTGAAACCTGGCTAAGACAGTAGTGGGGATTCGACCTAAATATGCCATGCAATGTCTCTTTAAATACTTTATCTTTTCTGCTTCTTTTCTGTCCTGACAGGAGCCGGTTTCTCCTTGCTTCGCACAATGACTTATTCAAGGGACTTGTAATTTCTGCCTATTTCCCCCTCTAACTTCTGTTTCCAAACGGGGGTCACAATTGATCTTATCTGGGAACGAGCTATGCAGGGACATAGTAGTCTTCTCAACCCTGATTATTGGGACTACTATGTTTGCACATAGCTGGGCCCCAGATAAGATCAACGGTGACCTTTATTTGGAAACACAAGCTAGAGAAAAATAAGCAGAAATCACAAATCAACTGTGACCATCATTTGGAAACATAAGTTACAGGAAAATAAGCAGAAATTGCTAGTCCCTTGAATAGGGCATTCAGTTAAGCAAGGAGGAACTGGCTCCTGTCAGGAGAAGAAAACAAGCAGAAAGATATAGTATTTAAAGAGACAATATCTCTTTTTTATTTACACTCATATTTAGAAGGATGTCTATTTGGACAGAACTGTAAAAATGTGTTACTTACTGTGGCAAACTTCATTATATCCATATAAATTGCTTCGATGAATAAGAAATTATTGTTAAAACACGAACCAAACTGGCAAACCTACTTGTACGCAATTACCTGGCCTTGCTTTTAAATGAGAATCGTATTATTATTATTATTATTATTATTATTATTATTATTATTATTATTATTATTATTATTATTATTATTATACACATAACAACACAGCACAAGTGTCTGGAAATCATCTCTGAATATCGAGTCCTTCCCAAGGACCTATGATGATGAGGATGATGATGAAAAAGAGGAGTTGGATTTAAATCCCCCCTTTCTCTCCTGTAAGGAGACTCAAAGGGGCTTACAAACTCCTTCCCTTCCCCCGTCACAACAAACACCCTGTGGGGTAGGTGGGCCGTGGGGTAGGTAGGGCTGAGAGAGCTCCGAAGAACTGTGACTAGCCCAAGGTCACCCAGCTGGCATGTGTTGGAGTACACAAGCTAATCTAGTTCACCAGATAAGCCTCTACAGCTCAAGTGGCAGAGCGGGAAATCAAGCCCGGTTCCTCCAGATTAGAATGCACTTGCTCTTAACCACTGCTCTTAACCACTGCACCACGCGGGCTGGGACACAAGATTCCCCCACACACACACACATTTTCCACAATGCATTGTATGTGGGGTTTGCCACAACAATCTCTGGCCTCTGCTATTGCTCATCCTTTATGTGTACAAATGCAGTAATGTACATATTTGTCCAGAGGTGGGATCCAGCAGGTTCTCACCAGTTCCCGAGAGTGGGTTACTAATCATTTGTGTGTGCCGAGAGGGGGTTACTAATTGGGTCTGCTTTTCCGTTAGAAATTCCATTAGGTCCAAAAATCATAAAGTCCTGTTGCTTCCTATGTGGCTGGCTAGCGAAGGTAGAAAACGGGATAATTCTCCCTGTTGGGCTGTTTTAAAAACACGTTTTAGAAATATGGTAAAGTTCCTGGTTTAAGGAAAGTATCCTTCTTTTGATTTCTAGAAACAAAATTGAGTATTTGAAAGTATTAAGTATTTGACAGGCAGTCCATTAGAGGAGAAGTAGTTGTTTCTGTTGGCAGTAGACGATAGGACTTGCTCTAATGAGTTTAAATTATGGACAGAAAGATACCAGCTGGAAATTAGGAACTTTTTTTTACAGTAAGAGTTTTTTACAGTCACAGAGAAATTATTAATGCCCCGCCCCTGGAATGCCCGCCCCCGCCCCCGTCGTGTCCCGCCCAGCCCCATTGGCGCTACGCCACTGTTTGAATCCCACCACCATGGGAACCTGTTACTAAAATTTTTGGATCCCACCACTGTATTTGTCCCACTGTCCAAAGACCATCTTGTTGTATCTTTGTTCCACAATTGCTCTTTGTGGGGTGTTCTGCACACCAAATCAAAGGGATGGGTGCACGTGTGCCGTACAAAAAATAGTCTAGACACAATCTTCACATGGATTTAATCAAGGTGGCTTTTTTTCCCAGACTCCCCCCCCCCTCATGTATTTCTCTCTCATATGAGGGTGAAAAAACTCCTTCTGTGTCGCTCTGTGCATGCTCTAATTCTGGAATCAGTACTAGAAGCTCTCCCAGATTAATGGAAACGAGAAAGGTCTGGTTCTCACATTTCAAGAGGGAAGTCAGTTCTTTTGTGGCTTGTGTGTCCAGGATGCCGGATTGCCATATTGACGTGCTCTTGGTTTCCAGCCAAGAACCAAAGGGGCCAAAACCTGGCTTGCTCACCATTGTGAAAAATGGTGCTAAGGGTCTGGGCGAGTGAGTCCCAGATGTCTTTTTATAACAGTTCATTACCCAGCCCCAAAAATATAAGAAAAACACCCTCCCTTCTCAATCCTCTTACCTGCCAAGCGATCAGTCGCGGTGACGTGGCCGAAAGGTGACACCTGAGGCGTGGGCCCAGCCAGCAAGTGTAGAGGCTCTGATGCGTGTGGTAGAAGCTGCGTGGCGTGGACCAGTGACGGGCAGGCAATGGGGCCCAGTGGGTAAACAAAGCCCCTATGCAGGTGGTACATGGTGCCCTCTTTCTTCCACTCGAAATGAGCCTAACCCCAAGGAAAGGAGGGGAGAGAGACAACAAATGCATGGGAATTATCAGCCAACCTTCACGCAACTTGAAATCGGGCCCCATGGAATTGAAGCTGTCTCAATGCAAGTCCAACCCGCAGTCCATCGTCTCCTCCTTAGATTTTGCAGGGTGGAAAAGTAGTGTTAGTTAGTGAAACGAGAACTTAAGACTAATATGGATTTGCTAAATTGACTTTGGTAGTGTAGTGTGGGTAGGATTGTTGTTGTTGCTTAGAAGAAGAAGAAGAGTTTGGATTCATACCCCCTTTCTCTCCTGCAGGAGACTCAAAGGGGCTGACAATCTCCTTGCCCTTCCCCCCCCTCACAACAAACACCCTGTGAGGTAGGTGGGGCTGAGAGAGCTCCCAGAAGCTGTGACTAGCCCAAGGTCACCCAGCTGGCGTGTGTGGGAGTGCACAGGCTAATCTGAATTCCCCAGATAAGCCTCCACAGCTCAGGCGGCAGAGCTGGGAATCAAACCCGGTTCCTCCAGATTAGATACACGAGCTCTTAACCTCCTACGCCACTGCTGCTCCCTAAGTAGGCTATTCTATTTAGGTTGCTCTGGACTATGAGATTTTTGGGAAGTCGCCATCTATTTTTCAATCTTATGCTATGTCAGGTTAAATTATTTGATAATTATTGCAGGTAGAGGGTTTTATGGTAAAACAGGTTGTTGTGGAATTGTAGTGGGGATATTGTTATGTTATATTGCTGTTGTTATTGCATTATTGTTATTTCATTTGATATACTCTATGTTACTGTTATTATGTCATTATCATATTGTTGTTGTTATGTAATGTTATATTAACGTTGTCAAATGCTATATTAATGTTGGGGATGTAATAAGTTGTTTAACGTGCTCTGAGCTGTTAACCTGATAGTATTATTTCGATCTTGAATTGCTGATTTGTGGATCCACTGAAATTGATATTGTCTTTATGTTTGGTTTTGTACTATTGTGTTATTGTTCCTATTATGTTGTACACCGCACTGAGCCCTCCGGGGGAGGGCGGTATATAAATATCCTATCCTATCCTATCCTCTGACTGGCAGCAGTTCTCCAGTCCCCAAGAAACTAAGGCCCCTTCCGCACATGCAAAATAATGGGTTTTCAAACCACTTTCACAACTGTTTGCAAGTGGATTTTGCCATTCCGCACAGCTTCAAAGAGCACTGAAAGCAGTTTGAAAGTGCATTATTCTGCATGTGCGGAATGAGCCTCTATATATATTCATTTTAAAAGGTATCTTGTCAAGCAGAGCTACTGGCTGAAATATTGAAGAGTTGCAGTTGAAGTGAGGCATAACACTACTCCCTGATGTTTTGTGGTTGGCTCTGCCTTCTGGGGCAGCCATTTGGCAACCGCACCCACAACCTTGTTTCAGAATTCAAACGGTTTCAAAAGTTTAGGGACTCCTGCTACAGGCAGAGCAATTTCTTTTCCAGCACCCTTTACCCAGAGATACTAGGTCAGTGGTGGTGAACCTATGGCACGCGTGGCAGAGGTGGCACTCAGAGCCCTCTTTGTGGGCACGTGTGCTGCTGCCCCAGTTTGGGCACTTGGCAGTGGCATAGCGCCAAGGAGGTGAGGTGTGTGTGAAGCACTGGGCGCATGCCAGAGGTGGGATCCAGCAGGTTCTCACAGGTTCCCGAGAGTAGGTGACTAATTATTTGCGTGTGCCGAGAGGGGGTGACTAATGGGTGATTTTGCCACGTGGTTTTTTATAGTTAGCACCCCTCCTCTCCTTGGTAAGTATTGCAGAGACTTGAAACCGGTAGTAGGAGGTGCACCGGTGTCACGTGGCAGCCCGGTGCTTAGTACGCATTCGTTTCCTGCCCAAGGACCGGCGCAGTGGCTGCATCCTTGCCACAGCCCCGCCCAGGAATGCCCCACCCCTGGAATGCCCAGCCACACCCCCATCGTGCCCCACCCAGCCCCATTGGCGCTATGCCACAGTTTGAATCCCACCACCATGGGAACCTGTTACTAAAATTTTTGGATCCCACCACTGGCGCATGCCCCTGCAGGGGCATGGCAAGAGCATTCCAGGAGTGTGGTGGGGGTATTTCAGGGCATTCCTGGGGAGTTCCAGGGCAGGGGGGCGTGGCAGGGGGGCAGGGCGCATGTGTACTCCGGGCACAGTTTCCCCTCGCTCCACCCCTGGCGCTCAGTCTTTAAAAGGTTCGCCATCACTGTACTAGGTCAAATGGGAGCAATAGGCGTCCTCTAACATTGGGGAACAGAAGTTGACTGTGTTTGTCCATGGCAGCAAAAGCGATCAAAAGTCCACTGGAATCTTAAAAACCAACACATTTATGGTGGCAGAAGGTTCCACAGACCATGTCCCACCCTGTCAGCTGTGTGAAGCGCTGCCCTCAGTTTTGAAAGCCGTCAAGAGTGTCTCCTTCCTATCTTTTTTCCGGCGTGTCCTGAGATAGTTGTTTAAACAGCGGCCATGTGATATCACAATATCAGTTCCTTGTTTCATTTCTCGATATGCTCGTTTCTGTTTAAGCTGCTCCCTTAGGCACAGCATCTCTGACATCAGAGCAGCCCAGCCAATGGGAGTGAAGGCAGGAACCTTCTCCACTGAAAGGCTGCGAAAATGTTCTCTGGTTTCTCTTCTGTGCATTCATAAGTCTCTGTTTTTTTTCACTGTGTATGGGAGCAGTGCTTAGCCCTAGTGATGGGTGGGAACTGCTGGGACTAGAGGTGAACCACAGGAGATCTAGGTTCCAGATTCCCCACTTGAATTCACTTGCAGTGTTCAATGGGGTGGCCTTTGGTAGTACCCTCGTCTCCCTCAGTGCCTATTCCCGTGAGTGGCGAACCTTTTGGCACTCAGATGTGCTGCTTGGGAGACTGATGGGGAATTGTAGTCCATAACATCCTAGATTACCAAGGTTTGCAAGCCACCACTGGCCTAACTTCCCATCCCACAGGTTCAAGGTCAGGAGAACGTGGGGAGTGAGATGTGAACAATGTAAATATATGCTGCCCTGAACAAAACAAATCAAAACATTCAGGCAGAACCAAAAGGGAGGAGAAATTCAAAAGTATCCCTTTGCTTGTTTTTACTGTAGATATTTATTTAAATCTTGCTGGTAGTAATTTTATCCCCCAGGCTCTTCTGACTGTTCCCTGCTATCAACACTCTGCTGCTACTGATTTGATTGGTTTCTGATTAGGCTTCTAAGCCCTGATTTTGCTATCATTTGATTACTGCAAACAAACCATCTAAAAATATAGCCATTGTAACGTATACGAGCACTTAGGCTTATATGGTCGATAGAATGTTCAGAGCCCAAAGGGTTAATTTAGAACTCCACGAGATTGGCTGTGAGAGCAGCACAGCATTATAAAGCCTGAAGTCAGGGAGTTCTGGGGGGGAGGGAGAGAGTTCTGTTGTGAGAGTCAGAGTGAATGGTAGCTCTGAGGTAGCTACCATTCTCTGGAAGCAAAGGACCAGTTCAGAGTGAGCTATGCTTCTCTGAATTAAGTGCCAGGGAGGGCAGCGTTCAGTGAAGAAATCTGTACCAGAGTTCCTGGAGTTAAACATAACACAGTGACACTGATTAATCACACTGGTAGCTTGGTTATTTTTTTCTCTGAGGGGAGCCCCACTGAGATATGAAGCAGTGAAGCTTCTGAGAGACAGGGAGCTACATATTTATTTATTTATATTTATTTATACATACTTTGGACTTATGAGCCACCCTCCCTCAAAGAGAAGATTGGCACTTCCTCAAGGAGAGCAGCCATCCTTCTATGATAAGCACCATGTGAGAGAGACACTCTAGGGAAGCGTTTGTCTTAGTGTTAGTGTCCAAAGAACACTGTGTGTGTAGTATTTACCTGAGGGTAAAAAGTAAGATTTTTACAAAAAGGGCTAGATAGCCAAACAAAACTCTGTAACAGATTTTGTCTAGTGTCTAAGTAACTGCATCATCAGGAAGGCACAAAGATGTCTGTAACTTGTATCCACTGAAAAACTTACTAAACAAAATCTTGTACATAGTAGTCTCTCTAAAACCTTTGCACCAATATTTTTATCCCTTAATCCTTTGCTAGTTTAGCTCTTTTAAACTTGTTCCTGTAAAGAAAATCTTTCAATTTCTGGTTTCAACTTTACAAGCCTCTTGTGCCATTTCTTGACTTAGTTTGTGACAGAGTGACAACAGGTTATTTTAGTTTTCTTTCAGAGGTTCTGCCCTGCCAAGAGCCCTGGAAGAGCAATTAAAGACTATTTAGATGACTTCTTAGGAAAAATATCTGTGGGAAAACTGAAAGAGAAATATGAACTTTAAATATCCTCTCCATGCTACTAGAATTTTGGTTCTGACAATAAAAGGTTGCTCAGTCAGAGCTGTTTTGTCAGAGATTTTGGAGAAAATTTTTTCCTCAGGGCACAGGCAGTTGGCGGACTCTTGTGTGTAAGGGGCACACTTTCTTGCTCGCTGAGAAGTCTAGGTGGTGCCTTGTTATACCATCATTTGAGAAAGATGTAATTGTTAATAATATATTTTAAAGAGGACATTTGTTAAGGAATGGATCTGAGAATGACTTGCTGGAGAAAATTTGCATTTCCCACCCCTGCCTCCAGCATTTTTAGTTATTTTCTTTTAATTATTATTATTGGTCGTGTAGGCTGCCTTTCTCGGCAGGGCAACTCCCAACATACATAAAATCATACATACTTATTAGTACCCAATTTAAAACAATGTTAAAAATTAACGGGACTTTTGTTTTCCATTTTATATCTTCTGCGGCAGCCGTGTAATAAATGGGCTTTTTTAAAAAACCAAGGTAAAAGCCACGCCCCAAATTCACTCACCGGTCCCAGAAACGGCTCCAGAGACCTTCCGTCCTCTTCTGCAGTTTGGCAAATCTCACTGGCCTGTTTCTGCCCTCCTCTGCTATTTAACAGCTGTGTGTGGGGGGGGAACAGCATGTCAATCTTCCCCCACTCCCACCAACCCTCCACCTGCCCACCCTGCATCCCATAGAAACTTTAGTCGGATTAGCAAACTTTCTCCTTCCTCTCCAAAGGGAATTGAGAGGGTTTAAGCCAACCTCACATGGGATGGGAGTTTCTGTTTTTCTTCATTCAGAGGGTGGATTAAAGTTTTAGCAGAGACACAAGAATGCTGACAACTGAAAGGATGTGGTGCCCCCCCCCTGACTGCTTCAACACCAACCCCCCCCCCTTGGTTGGCCATCTTTTCTTTAAAGCTGGGGACCGTTTGGAGCGGAACCAAAGGAAGGAACGGAGGTATTGCCAGGTCCAAAGAAATAAAAACTACAACAGTTACAATGCAAAAGTACCGTGTTTCCCCGAATATAAGACAGTGTCTTACATTAATTTTTGCTCCCAAAGATGCGCTATGACTTATTTTCAGGGGATGTCTTATTTTTCTGTGTTCTGTTCGTCGGGCATGCTTCCAAACAAAAACTTTGCTATGTCTTATTTCCGGGGGATGTCTTATATTTCGCACTTCAGCAAAACCTCTACTATGTCTTCTTTTTAGGGGATGTCTTATATTCGGGGAAACAGGGTAATAAACCAATCATTGAAAAGAACAGAGGGAGCTTGAACGGAGAAATGGGATGAGCTGGGTTTTTTTTTTAAATCCCTCCTGTTTAAAAAACGGTGGCAGAGAATCTGCTCCAACGGCCAAATTAACCAATCTTAAAATGAATCGTCGAAACAAGAGTTTGATGAGAAACGGGAACTGTATTTCTTGCACGGGGCTGAATCAATTACGTAAGAATAATAACAACAGTAAGAATATTAATGTGTTATTGATTGAGATACAAATAACTGCTCGTTAGATACTCATTGTTTAGGAACTAAGGTCAGAAGGTGACAAATTTTGAAACTATGTCATGTTCTCTCTAAATCACAGATGTCAAACTCGCAGCCCTCCAGATGTTATGAACCACAGTTTCCATCATTCCCTGCCATCATGATGCTGGCAGGGGATGATGGGAACTGTAGTCCATAACATCTGGCGGGGCGCGAGTTTGACACTTATAAACGATATCAATGTTGTAATTCTAAGCCCCAACGTGTTAGAGCTAATATAGGTACAGTTTATTTTCTTTTTCCTCTTTCTATATTTTCTTATCTGTTTTTAGACTACACTTGAGAAAATTAATAAAAGCATTATTTTAAAAAACCTGTGGCAAGTGCCGAACACAGAATAAACCTGTCTTGCCACTGAGAGAAAGCATATTTAATTGTTCTATCAGCCTTCTTCTGAGGCATTCAAGGTGGTGTGGGTGGTTCTCTGTGCTTTCATTTGATCCTCACGATAACCCTGTGAGGTAGGCAAGGCAAGCAGGCTAGCCCAAGGCCACCCCCTGGACTTTGTGGTTAAAAGGGAGTTTGCACCTGGACTTCCCTGACCCAGAATTTAAGCACTGCACCAGTGGCGTAGGAGGTTAAGAGCTCGTGTATCTAATCTGGAGGAACCAGGTTTGATTCTCCGCTCTGCCGCCTGAGCTGTGGAGGCTTATCTGGGGAATTCTGATTAGCCTGTACACTCCCACACACGCCAGCTGGGTGACCTTGGGCTAGTCACAGCTTCTCGGAGCTCTCTCAGGAAAGTGAAGAATTGCGGACACAACACCAAAATAACAAACGCAGTCCTCGAAATCCTCCTCTGCAGTATCAAAATTTGCTCCTGCCGATCTGGCTACGTAATATTCCCCTGATTTTGAGTACTGATAATTTTGCCTGCTGTGTCTTTGTATGAGTCCCTGTTCCAGCGTCAGCTCACCCTCTTCCAGTGAGAGGAGGTTCTGCTATGCAAATGGACCATTCGTGTACTCCTGGAGCAGAGCGGCCTGCCCGCAGGAGAGGCTGCCCGTCATCTCTCTGAGTCGCTGCGAGTCGCCGCTCCGAAGTCACATCCGGAATATGTGTTCATACACAGGTGGGTTCCGCTGTAATGAACAGGAATGGAGGGCTTCTCATGGTTTATCTTCAGAAAAAGGTGTGCCAGTATTTTGGAGCTCGCGTGAGAGAGGCCTCTGATAAAACAGAAAGAGATATAACAGCTCATCTGAAGAACAGATGCCTTCGGAGCAGCGACCGATCAATGGCAGAATGCGCCGTGTCGTTTGGGCCTCCCTTGTTAAAGAGCTTTACTCCGGTCTCCCCCAAAGCCCCCAATTCTTGATCAATACCCTGCCCACTGACATCACCTCCTTCCCCACTCTCCGCCAGCCCATCATTGGCTGACCAGGGGCCCTCCCTGTTTGCCTCGCCTGTCGAAAGGTCGGGACAAAACGAGTTAAAGGGCTTTCAAAAGGCAGGATCGATCAGGCCTGGTCACCCCTGACCCCACAGCTCTATGGGAAGGGGAAAGCTGCACAGACGCCCCCTGAATGCTACACGGCAGGGGCTCCCTGCCCCATGCTGGGATGGCACTCTGGGAGACTGAGGCCTGCAAAGACGGGCGGCTGTAAATTACCCCCCCCCCCTCCTTTCACAGAATCGACCACAGCACCGCTGGCGCAAAAACCTCTCCACCAGGTCTGGGATTTGAAGGGGTAGGTTACTCCCTTCCCCAAACGCAATACACCCAACCCTCCAGCTGACTTTAAGTAAAGGCTGTTTATACACCAACGTTCTGCTCTGCAGCGAGTGTATGATTCCTGCAGGGCAGGGATTCTTGTACTGACACCATTGGAGTTGCGTTGCCAAAGATCCTGGGCACCCCGCAGTTTGGGAGAGCGGGAAAATCGCAAGGTTTCCCTCTTGCTGCAGGGATTCCCTCCTTCTGGGCTGCGACGGTCAGAAGGCAAGGTGAAGGATGCCGGTTTTGTTTCTTTAAAGCCCTTTAAAGGTAATGTCAATATTGCTCATATCAACATATCGCCATTGTTGAGACTGCTTATAGTTGCTTTTGCATTTGTAGGGAAGAGTCAAACGATCGCCGAGAAGAGTGGGGAGGGCTGGCTTTTCCCTAAAAATGAAAAAGCAACTAAAAGCAGCCTCAACAATATGGGTATATTGAGTTCCGCAGGGCCTGCAAAATATGAGTTCCGCAGGGCCTGCAAAATATGAGTTCCGCAGGGCCCGCAACAATATGGATATATTGAGTTCCGCAGGGCCTGCAAAATATGAGTTCCGCAGGGCCCGCAACAATATGGATATATGGAGTTCCGCAGGGCCTGCAAAATATGAGTTCCGCAGGGCCTGCAAAATATGAGTTCCGCAGGGCCCGCAACAATATGGATATATGGAGTTCCGCAGGGCCTGCAAAATATGAGTTCCGCAGGGCCTGCAACAATATGGATATATTGAGTTCCGCAGGGCCTGCAAAATATGAGTTCCGCAGGGCCTGCAACAATATGGGTATATTGAGTTCCGCAGGGCCTGCAAAATATGAGTTCCGCAGGGCCTGCAAAATATGAGTTCCGCAGGGCCTGCAACAATATGGATATATTGAGTTCCGCAGGGCCTGCAAAACGGAACTTTTCCGCCAGGCATTCCATTGAGAATGATCTTTGATTAGCAGTCTCCCCTGGGGCTACGTGTTTCCTTAGCCCAAAGGTAGGTTTTACTTCTCCGCTTGGTTTTACAGCTTTCAGTGTTGTCCGGATTGTTAAATTCTGATTTTGTGGACTTTGTAGGTTGTTTACCTTATTATTGGGTACTGTTTCTTTTCTTTTCTTTAAATCATGGGGTTTTGTCAAAACAGCTTTTATGTATTGCACTCTTGATTGTACATTGCCCCGAGCCAAAAATGGGAGGGGCGATTAACAAACCTAATAAAATAAATAAATAAATAAATAAATATTGATATAAGCAATCTTTATATTAGAAGGTGCACCTCCTGCTAGACTGCTTCAAGTTCTGCGCGCTACTGCTGAGAGGACGGGCGTAACTAAGGCAAAAATCACGTGGCAAAATCACCAATTAGTAACCCCCTCTCGGCACACACAAATAATTAGTAACCTACTCTCGGGAACCTGTGAGGACCTGCTGGATCCCACCTCTGGTTTTACACCACTCCGGAGGATGCGCAGTCGCCTGTGTCCGAAGCCATGCTAAGAAAAGGGGCCCGAAGGGAACCATTCCAACAGAACTTTCCTTTTGCGTTGACTGCATCAAAATCCAGAGTGCCAACTCTGGATTGGGAAGTCCCTGGATATTTGGGGTGTGCAGATTGGGGAGGGTGACGTTTGGGAAAGGAAATGAACTCTGCAGGGATATGGTATCATGTAGCCCACACTCTGAACTTGCCACTTCCTCTTGAGCAACCGACCCGGAGGTCAGTTGGAATTTTGGCAGATTTCCAGCCTCCACCTGGAAATTGGCTACCCCAGTCAAAACGTGCAAAAATGGAACCACTGGTTGTCAAAAAAAATGGCAATATGGAAAAGGTCACAATGGTAGAAATAAAACCAAAAACCAAAAAGGAGCCCTTCACACATCTCTTTTCAGCCTCACCTCTCAAAAATACAGGGCCTGTCTTACAGGGTTATTGTTAAGGTTGGCAGACACATTTTTTTCACACTAGGAAATACTTTCCAGTGTCAGCTTTGTGGATTTACTTGTCCTGCAAATGAGCACCACTTGAGTTTTAGTGTGCAGTTTGTATAGTATTTATACCCACAACACTTGGCCATTTATACATATGCTCAGAGGTGGGATCCAGCAGGTTCTCACCAGTTCCTGAGAGTGGGTTACTAATTATTTGTGTGTGCCGAGAGGGGGTTACTAATTGGGTCTGATTTTCCGTTAGAAATTCCATTAGGTCCAAAAATTATAAAGTCCTGTTGTTTCCTATGTGGCTGGTTAGCGAAGGTAGAAAATGGGAGATAATTCTCCCTGTTGGGCTGTTTTAATAACATGTCTTAGTAATATGGTAAAGTTCCTTGTTTAACGAAAGTATCCTTCTTTTGATTTCTAGAAACAAAATTAAGTATTTGAAAGTATGAAGTATTTGACAGGCAGTCAATTAGAGGAGAAGTAGTTGTTTCTGTTGGCAGTAGACGATAGGACTTGCTATAATGAGTTTAAATTATGGACAGAAAGATACCAGCTGGAAATTAGGAACTTTTTTTTTACAGTCAGAGTTTTTTACAGAAACAGAGAAATTATTAATGCCCCGCCCCTGGAATGCCCGGCCACGCCCCCATCGTGCCCCGCCCATCCCCATTGGCGCTACGCCACTGTTTGAATCCCACCACCATGGGAACCTGTTACTAACATTTTTGGATCCCACCACTGCATACGCTGCTGATTTACTGACACAACGGTGACAAAATGTAGAAAAAAAGGTTTTAGTCCAGTGGCCCCTTTAACACCAATCAAGTTTTATTCTCGGTTGAAGTTTTTGTCGGCATGCACCCTTCTTCAGATATCTTATACCTGTGGATCCCAACCTTTTCTCGCTGGCGTATCCCATGGCAACCCATTTCCCTAAAATTGTACACCCGTATAAGCAAATCCATTACGTAATATATATTTTTTTTGCGTGTTCCCAAACACTCTGGCGCATGCCACTTGGAGTATGTCTTATACCAGTGATGGCGAACCTTTTTGAGACCGAGTGCCCAAACTACAACCCAAAACCCACTTATTTAGCGCAAAGTGCCAACACGGCAATTTAACCCGAATACTGAGGTTTTAGTTAAGAAAAAATGGTTGGCCCTGAGGCGCGCGTTACTCAGGAGTAAGCTTGGTGGTAGTTGTTGGCTTTGCTTTGAAGCAACCATGCAACTCTTAAAACGGGTGAATCACGACCCTAGGAGGGTTTACTCAGAAGCAAGCCCCATTGCCAGCAACCGAGCTTACTCCCAGGTAAAGGATCACGTTTTAGTTCTTTGCATGAAAATCAGTGGGGTTTAACAGCGTTTAACAGGGCTTAACAGCGTTTAACAGCGTTTAACAGGGCTACACTGCTTCCCCAAAACTAGGTTTAATGCTAATAATCTAGCCCAGTGGCCCAGGCCAGCCTAGATGTGTGTGTGTGAGGCGGGGGGTGATTTCCCCCCCCCACAATGACCTCTGTTTGTGCGTGCCCACAGAGAGGGTTCTGAGTGCCACCTCTGGCACCCGTGCCATAGGTTCGCCATCACTGTCTTATACCAAGAATGATTGGTAAGCATCTTCAGATAGCTTATACAAAGAATAAAACTTTGCTGTTCTTTAAGGTGTCACTGGACTCGCACGTTTTTTCTGCGGCTTCCAACCAACATGGTTGCCCACCTGAATCTATCGACAAAACATGTCCACTGGGCGTGGGGGGCAACAATGTGGAATTAGCAGGGAGGGCAAAGTTCAAATCCCCCCCAAGTGGCATATGGGTAATCTTTTAGCAGACTTTGTTGAGTTCCACCCGCCAGGATCAGAGAACGGGAGTGTCCAGATTGCCATTCACAACGCAAGGAATAAGACACCGTCCTTACAAATTCCGGACCAGTTGTTCTCAACAACGGCAGGCTTTGATTCTGAGCCGTCTTTCCCCCGTCTCCTGCCCATCAGAAGGCACAAATCGGTTCCGACACATCAGTCGATATTCCCGCTGCCTCCTGCCTGCCTGCGGGTGACACACCTTTGCTCCCGATGGACTTTAACCGGCCCCGTTTTCCTAATAAAGAGCTTACACCGGGAAATTAACCAAAGAAAGTTCTTTAATGAAGCTCGAAGCCTTGATCAATAACTCAGACAAAGGGAGGCCTCGGTGAAGGACCGGGGATCAGCTACTAACTCCCAGAGAGCCACAACAGGGGATTCACACACAGAAAGGGACGCATGCTAATGCATTAGCCTCCAGGTGCCGAAGGTCAAGTCAGATTAGCCGGACCGTTAGCTCTGAGCCGAAGACGCGATGCCACCGTCCAGGGGCACTGAGGCGATGACAGCGTGGCCCCGATTTCACTGCGTTGGGGATCAAACACAGCAGAAGTGATCCGGCGATTCCGGATAGCAGGCAACTTTTTTAAAAGCAATTTAAAGCGATTTTTAAAAAATTTCATAAATTGATGACAAAAATAAGGCTTGGGGGGCGCCACCCCTACCGCCACAAACCTCAACGATATCCTAGCGGTTCACATGCGTTCCACAGCATCGGCAACTGGAGAGCCGCCTGCCACCTTTAAAGATCAGTTGCCATGTCTCTATACGAGTCACTGCTCCAGGCATGCCTTCCGATCAGCACAGATCAAGCAGGGATTTACACGGAGGCAGTTCCTTCTGCTCACAAAAGTCGCAATCAGCCAGCCTCTTTGATTTCTGCTTCGTCTTTATTGGTACTCGGTTATTGTTGTCATTGCATTTATGGGCTCAGAAAAACAACTATAACAAACCTTAGTGTTTTGTTTTCTTTTTCGATTTTGAGAGTCGTGTCTGTTGGAAGAAAGGGACTGTACGCTGTTTCCTGCCTCATCCTACAGAGGGGTTTTTTACTAGTGAGCTAGTGGCTAGATAGGGACTTAGAAATTTGTCACCTTTACTCTATCATGCTGAGTCTATCCCTTTGATGTAGACTGATACTTAGGGACTTCCTCCCTTGCTTCCGCCTTCTTCTCGGACCCTCTCCATTTTTACTCTTACCTTCACCATGCCTAGGGAGAGGATGTGTCTCCTACGCCTCCACCTCCATCCAGCTAGATTAGACTAGATAGTGAACCTATCTCTCCACCTTTCTATCCAGAATGGAGTTCACTAATAAATACTCTTTTTATTAGATCCCCCCCCCACCCCCCCCCCCCCCCACCCCCCCCCCCCCCCACCCCCCCCCCCCCCCACCCCCCCCCCCCCCCACCCCCCCCCCCCCCCACCCCCCCCCCCCCCCACCCCCCCCCCCCCCCACCCCCCCCCCCCCCCACCCCCCCCCCCCCCCACCCCCCCCCCCCCCCACCCCCCCCCCCCCCCACCCCCCCCCCCCCCCACCCCCCCCCCCCCCCACCCCCCCCCCCCCCCACCCCCCCCCCCCCCCACCCCCCCCCCCCCCCACCCCCCCCCCCCCCCACCCCCCCCCCCCCCCACCCCCCCCCCCCCCCACCCCCCCCCCCCCCCACCCCCCCCCCCCCCCACCCCCCCCCCCCCCCACCCCCCCCCCCCCCCACCCCCCCCCCCCCCCACCCCCCCCCCCCCCCACCCCCCCCCCCCCCCACCCCCCCCCCCCCCCACCCCCCCCCCCCCCCACCCCCCCCCCCCCCCACCCCCCCCCCCCCCCACCCCCCCCCCCCCCCACCCCCCCCCCCCCCCACCCCCCCCCCCCCCCACCCCCCCCCCCCCCCACCCCCCCCCCCCCCCACCCCCCCCCCCCCCCACCCCCCCCCCCCCCCACCCCCCCCCCCCCCCACCCCCCCCCCCCCCCACCCCCCCCCCCCCCCACCCCCCCCCCCCCCCACCCCCCCCCCCCCCCACCCCCCCCCCCCCCCACCCCCCCCCCCCCCCACCCCCCCCCCCCCCCACCCCCCCCCCCCCCCACCCCCCCCCCCCCCCACCCCCCCCCCCCCCCACCCCCCCCCCCCCCCACCCCCCCCCCCCCCCACCCCCCCCCCCCCCCACCCCCCCCCCCCCCCACCCCCCCCCCCCCCCACCCCCCCCCCCCCCCACCCCCCCCCCCCCCCACCCCCCCCCCCCCCCACCCCCCCCCCCCCCCACCCCCCCCCCCCCCCACCCCCCCCCCCCCCCACCCCCCCCCCCCCCCACCCCCCCCCCCCCCCACCCCCCCCCCCCCCCACCCCCCCCCCCCCCCACCCCCCCCCCCCCCCACCCCCCCCCCCCCCCACCCCCCCCCCCCCCCACCCCCCCCCCCCCCCACCCCCCCCCCCCCCCACCCCCCCCCCCCCCCACCCCCCCCCCCCCCCACCCCCCCCCCCCCCCACCCCCCCCCCCCCCCACCCCCCCCCCCCCCCACCCCCCCCCCCCCCCACCCCCCCCCCCCCCCACCCCCCCCCCCCCCCACCCCCCCCCCCCCCCACCCCCCCCCCCCCCCACCCCCCCCCCCCCCCACCCCCCCCCCCCCCCACCCCCCCCCCCCCCCACCCCCCCCCCCCCCCACCCCCCCCCCCCCCCACCCCCCCCCCCCCCCACCCCCCCCCCCCCCCACCCCCCCCCCCCCCCACCCCCCCCCCCCCCCACCCCCCCCCCCCCCCACCCCCCCCCCCCCCCACCCCCCCCCCCCCCCACCCCCCCCCCCCCCCACCCCCCCCCCCCCCCACCCCCCCCCCCCCCCACCCCCCCCCCCCCCCACCCCCCCCCCCCCCCACCCCCCCCCCCCCCCACCCCCCCCCCCCCCCACCCCCCCCCCCCCCCACCCCCCCCCCCCCCCACCCCCCCCCCCCCCCACCCCCCCCCCCCCCCACCCCCCCCCCCCCCCACCCCCCCCCCCCCCCACCCCCCCCCCCCCCCACCCCCCCCCCCCCCCACCCCCCCCCCCCCCCACCCCCCCCCCCCCCCACCCCCCCCCCCCCCCACCCCCCCCCCCCCCCACCCCCCCCCCCCCCCACCCCCCCCCCCCCCCACCCCCCCCCCCCCCCACCCCCCCCCCCCCCCACCCCCCCCCCCCCCCACCCCCCCCCCCCCCCACCCCCCCCCCCCCCCACCCCCCCCCCCCCCCACCCCCCCCCCCCCCCACCCCCCCCCCCCCCCACCCCCCCCCCCCCCCACCCCCCCCCCCCCCCACCCCCCCCCCCCCCCACCCCCCCCCCCCCCCACCCCCCCCCCCCCCCACCCCCCCCCCCCCCCACCCCCCCCCCCCCCCACCCCCCCCCCCCCCCACCCCCCCCCCCCCCCACCCCCCCCCCCCCCCACCCCCCCCCCCCCCCACCCCCCCCCCCCCCCACCCCCCCCCCCCCCCACCCCCCCCCCCCCCCACCCCCCCCCCCCCCCACCCCCCCCCCCCCCCACCCCCCCCCCCCCCCACCCCCCCCCCCCCCCACCCCCCCCCCCCCCCACCCCCCCCCCCCCCCACCCCCCCCCCCCCCCACCCCCCCCCCCCCCCACCCCCCCCCCCCCCCACCCCCCCCCCCCCCCACCCCCCCCCCCCCCCACCCCCCCCCCCCCCCACCCCCCCCCCCCCCCACCCCCCCCCCCCCCCACCCCCCCCCCCCCCCACCCCCCCCCCCCCCCACCCCCCCCCCCCCCCACCCCCCCCCCCCCCCACCCCCCCCCCCCCCCACCCCCCCCCCCCCCCACCCCCCCCCCCCCCCACCCCCCCCCCCCCCCACCCCCCCCCCCCCCCACCCCCCCCCCCCCCCACCCCCCCCCCCCCCCACCCCCCCCCCCCCCCACCCCCCCCCCCCCCCACCCCCCCCCCCCCCCACCCCCCCCCCCCCCCACCCCCCCCCCCCCCCACCCCCCCCCCCCCCCACCCCCCCCCCCCCCCACCCCCCCCCCCCCCCACCCCCCCCCCCCCCCACCCCCCCCCCCCCCCACCCCCCCCCCCCCCCACCCCCCCCCCCCCCCACCCCCCCCCCCCCCCACCCCCCCCCCCCCCCACCCCCCCCCCCCCCCACCCCCCCCCCCCCCCACCCCCCCCCCCCCCCACCCCCCCCCCCCCCCACCCCCCCCCCCCCCCACCCCCCCCCCCCCCCACCCCCCCCCCCCCCCACCCCCCCCCCCCCCCACCCCCCCCCCCCCCCACCCCCCCCCCCCCCCACCCCCCCCCCCCCCCACCCCCCCCCCCCCCCACCCCCCCCCCCCCCCACCCCCCCCCCCCCCCACCCCCCCCCCCCCCCACCCCCCCCCCCCCCCACCCCCCCCCCCCCCCACCCCCCCCCCCCCCCACCCCCCCCCCCCCCCACCCCCCCCCCCCCCCACCCCCCCCCCCCCCCACCCCCCCCCCCCCCCACCCCCCCCCCCCCCCACCCCCCCCCCCCCCCACCCCCCCCCCCCCCCACCCCCCCCCCCCCCCACCCCCCCCCCCCCCCACCCCCCCCCCCCCCCACCCCCCCCCCCCCCCACCCCCCCCCCCCCCCACCCCCCCCCCCCCCCACCCCCCCCCCCCCCCACCCCCCCCCCCCCCCACCCCCCCCCCCCCCCACCCCCCCCCCCCCCCACCCCCCCCCCCCCCCACCCCCCCCCCCCCCCACCCCCCCCCCCCCCCACCCCCCCCCCCCCCCACCCCCCCCCCCCCCCACCCCCCCCCCCCCCCACCCCCCCCCCCCCCCACCCCCCCCCCCCCCCACCCCCCCCCCCCCCCACCCCCCCCCCCCCCCACCCCCCCCCCCCCCCACCCCCCCCCCCCCCCACCCCCCCCCCCCCCCACCCCCCCCCCCCCCCACCCCCCCCCCCCCCCACCCCCCCCCCCCCCCACCCCCCCCCCCCCCCACCCCCCCCCCCCCCCACCCCCCCCCCCCCCCACCCCCCCCCCCCCCCACCCCCCCCCCCCCCCACCCCCCCCCCCCCCCACCCCCCCCCCCCCCCACCCCCCCCCCCCCCCACCCCCCCCCCCCCCCACCCCCCCCCCCCCCCACCCCCCCCCCCCCCCACCCCCCCCCCCCCCCACCCCCCCCCCCCCCCACCCCCCCCCCCCCCCACCCCCCCCCCCCCCCACCCCCCCCCCCCCCCACCCCCCCCCCCCCCCACCCCCCCCCCCCCCCACCCCCCCCCCCCCCCACCCCCCCCCCCCCCCACCCCCCCCCCCCCCCACCCCCCCCCCCCCCCACCCCCCCCCCCCCCCACCCCCCCCCCCCCCCACCCCCCCCCCCCCCCACCCCCCCCCCCCCCCACCCCCCCCCCCCCCCACCCCCCCCCCCCCCCACCCCCCCCCCCCCCCACCCCCCCCCCCCCCCACCCCCCCCCCCCCCCACCCCCCCCCCCCCCCACCCCCCCCCCCCCCCACCCCCCCCCCCCCCCACCCCCCCCCCCCCCCACCCCCCCCCCCCCCCACCCCCCCCCCCCCCCACCCCCCCCCCCCCCCACCCCCCCCCCCCCCCACCCCCCCCCCCCCCCACCCCCCCCCCCCCCCACCCCCCCCCCCCCCCACCCCCCCCCCCCCCCACCCCCCCCCCCCCCCACCCCCCCCCCCCCCCACCCCCCCCCCCCCCCACCCCCCCCCCCCCCCACCCCCCCCCCCCCCCACCCCCCCCCCCCCCCACCCCCCCCCCCCCCCACCCCCCCCCCCCCCCACCCCCCCCCCCCCCCACCCCCCCCCCCCCCCACCCCCCCCCCCCCCCACCCCCCCCCCCCCCCACCCCCCCCCCCCCCCACCCCCCCCCCCCCCCACCCCCCCCCCCCCCCACCCCCCCCCCCCCCCACCCCCCCCCCCCCCCACCCCCCCCCCCCCCCACCCCCCCCCCCCCCCACCCCCCCCCCCCCCCACCCCCCCCCCCCCCCACCCCCCCCCCCCCCCACCCCCCCCCCCCCCCACCCCCCCCCCCCCCCACCCCCCCCCCCCCCCACCCCCCCCCCCCCCCACCCCCCCCCCCCCCCACCCCCCCCCCCCCCCACCCCCCCCCCCCCCCACCCCCCCCCCCCCCCACCCCCCCCCCCCCCCACCCCCCCCCCCCCCCACCCCCCCCCCCCCCCACCCCCCCCCCCCCCCACCCCCCCCCCCCCCCACCCCCCCCCCCCCCCACCCCCCCCCCCCCCCACCCCCCCCCCCCCCCACCCCCCCCCCCCCCCACCCCCCCCCCCCCCCACCCCCCCCCCCCCCCACCCCCCCCCCCCCCCACCCCCCCCCCCCCCCACCCCCCCCCCCCCCCACCCCCCCCCCCCCCCACCCCCCCCCCCCCCCACCCCCCCCCCCCCCCACCCCCCCCCCCCCCCACCCCCCCCCCCCCCCACCCCCCCCCCCCCCCACCCCCCCCCCCCCCCACCCCCCCCCCCCCCCACCCCCCCCCCCCCCCACCCCCCCCCCCCCCCACCCCCCCCCCCCCCCACCCCCCCCCCCCCCCACCCCCCCCCCCCCCCACCCCCCCCCCCCCCCACCCCCCCCCCCCCCCACCCCCCCCCCCCCCCACCCCCCCCCCCCCCCACCCCCCCCCCCCCCCACCCCCCCCCCCCCCCACCCCCCCCCCCCCCCACCCCCCCCCCCCCCCACCCCCCCCCCCCCCCACCCCCCCCCCCCCCCACCCCCCCCCCCCCCCACCCCCCCCCCCCCCCACCCCCCCCCCCCCCCACCCCCCCCCCCCCCCACCCCCCCCCCCCCCCACCCCCCCCCCCCCCCACCCCCCCCCCCCCCCACCCCCCCCCCCCCCCACCCCCCCCCCCCCCCACCCCCCCCCCCCCCCACCCCCCCCCCCCCCCACCCCCCCCCCCCCCCACCCCCCCCCCCCCCCACCCCCCCCCCCCCCCACCCCCCCCCCCCCCCACCCCCCCCCCCCCCCACCCCCCCCCCCCCCCACCCCCCCCCCCCCCCACCCCCCCCCCCCCCCACCCCCCCCCCCCCCCACCCCCCCCCCCCCCCACCCCCCCCCCCCCCCACCCCCCCCCCCCCCCACCCCCCCCCCCCCCCACCCCCCCCCCCCCCCACCCCCCCCCCCCCCCACCCCCCCCCCCCCCCACCCCCCCCCCCCCCCACCCCCCCCCCCCCCCACCCCCCCCCCCCCCCACCCCCCCCCCCCCCCACCCCCCCCCCCCCCCACCCCCCCCCCCCCCCACCCCCCCCCCCCCCCACCCCCCCCCCCCCCCACCCCCCCCCCCCCCCACCCCCCCCCCCCCCCACCCCCCCCCCCCCCCACCCCCCCCCCCCCCCACCCCCCCCCCCCCCCACCCCCCCCCCCCCCCACCCCCCCCCCCCCCCACCCCCCCCCCCCCCCACCCCCCCCCCCCCCCACCCCCCCCCCCCCCCACCCCCCCCCCCCCCCACCCCCCCCCCCCCCCACCCCCCCCCCCCCCCACCCCCCCCCCCCCCCACCCCCCCCCCCCCCCACCCCCCCCCCCCCCCACCCCCCCCCCCCCCCACCCCCCCCCCCCCCCACCCCCCCCCCCCCCCACCCCCCCCCCCCCCCACCCCCCCCCCCCCCCACCCCCCCCCCCCCCCACCCCCCCCCCCCCCCACCCCCCCCCCCCCCCACCCCCCCCCCCCCCCACCCCCCCCCCCCCCCACCCCCCCCCCCCCCCACCCCCCCCCCCCCCCACCCCCCCCCCCCCCCACCCCCCCCCCCCCCCACCCCCCCCCCCCCCCACCCCCCCCCCCCCCCACCCCCCCCCCCCCCCACCCCCCCCCCCCCCCACCCCCCCCCCCCCCCACCCCCCCCCCCCCCCACCCCCCCCCCCCCCCACCCCCCCCCCCCCCCACCCCCCCCCCCCCCCACCCCCCCCCCCCCCCACCCCCCCCCCCCCCCACCCCCCCCCCCCCCCACCCCCCCCCCCCCCCACCCCCCCCCCCCCCCACCCCCCCCCCCCCCCACCCCCCCCCCCCCCCACCCCCCCCCCCCCCCACCCCCCCCCCCCCCCACCCCCCCCCCCCCCCACCCCCCCCCCCCCCCACCCCCCCCCCCCCCCACCCCCCCCCCCCCCCACCCCCCCCCCCCCCCACCCCCCCCCCCCCCCACCCCCCCCCCCCCCCACCCCCCCCCCCCCCCACCCCCCCCCCCCCCCACCCCCCCCCCCCCCCACCCCCCCCCCCCCCCACCCCCCCCCCCCCCCACCCCCCCCCCCCCCCACCCCCCCCCCCCCCCACCCCCCCCCCCCCCCACCCCCCCCCCCCCCCACCCCCCCCCCCCCCCACCCCCCCCCCCCCCCACCCCCCCCCCCCCCCACCCCCCCCCCCCCCCACCCCCCCCCCCCCCCACCCCCCCCCCCCCCCACCCCCCCCCCCCCCCACCCCCCCCCCCCCCCACCCCCCCCCCCCCCCACCCCCCCCCCCCCCCACCCCCCCCCCCCCCCACCCCCCCCCCCCCCCACCCCCCCCCCCCCCCACCCCCCCCCCCCCCCACCCCCCCCCCCCCCCACCCCCCCCCCCCCCCACCCCCCCCCCCCCCCACCCCCCCCCCCCCCCACCCCCCCCCCCCCCCACCCCCCCCCCCCCCCACCCCCCCCCCCCCCCACCCCCCCCCCCCCCCACCCCCCCCCCCCCCCACCCCCCCCCCCCCCCACCCCCCCCCCCCCCCACCCCCCCCCCCCCCCACCCCCCCCCCCCCCCACCCCCCCCCCCCCCCACCCCCCCCCCCCCCCACCCCCCCCCCCCCCCACCCCCCCCCCCCCCCACCCCCCCCCCCCCCCACCCCCCCCCCCCCCCACCCCCCCCCCCCCCCACCCCCCCCCCCCCCCACCCCCCCCCCCCCCCACCCCCCCCCCCCCCCACCCCCCCCCCCCCCCACCCCCCCCCCCCCCCACCCCCCCCCCCCCCCACCCCCCCCCCCCCCCACCCCCCCCCCCCCCCACCCCCCCCCCCCCCCACCCCCCCCCCCCCCCACCCCCCCCCCCCCCCACCCCCCCCCCCCCCCACCCCCCCCCCCCCCCACCCCCCCCCCCCCCCACCCCCCCCCCCCCCCACCCCCCCCCCCCCCCACCCCCCCCCCCCCCCACCCCCCCCCCCCCCCACCCCCCCCCCCCCCCACCCCCCCCCCCCCCCACCCCCCCCCCCCCCCACCCCCCCCCCCCCCCACCCCCCCCCCCCCCCACCCCCCCCCCCCCCCACCCCCCCCCCCCCCCACCCCCCCCCCCCCCCACCCCCCCCCCCCCCCACCCCCCCCCCCCCCCACCCCCCCCCCCCCCCACCCCCCCCCCCCCCCACCCCCCCCCCCCCCCACCCCCCCCCCCCCCCACCCCCCCCCCCCCCCACCCCCCCCCCCCCCCACCCCCCCCCCCCCCCACCCCCCCCCCCCCCCACCCCCCCCCCCCCCCACCCCCCCCCCCCCCCACCCCCCCCCCCCCCCACCCCCCCCCCCCCCCACCCCCCCCCCCCCCCACCCCCCCCCCCCCCCACCCCCCCCCCCCCCCACCCCCCCCCCCCCCCACCCCCCCCCCCCCCCACCCCCCCCCCCCCCCACCCCCCCCCCCCCCCACCCCCCCCCCCCCCCACCCCCCCCCCCCCCCACCCCCCCCCCCCCCCACCCCCCCCCCCCCCCACCCCCCCCCCCCCCCACCCCCCCCCCCCCCCACCCCCCCCCCCCCCCACCCCCCCCCCCCCCCACCCCCCCCCCCCCCCACCCCCCCCCCCCCCCACCCCCCCCCCCCCCCACCCCCCCCCCCCCCCACCCCCCCCCCCCCCCACCCCCCCCCCCCCCCACCCCCCCCCCCCCCCACCCCCCCCCCCCCCCACCCCCCCCCCCCCCCACCCCCCCCCCCCCCCACCCCCCCCCCCCCCCACCCCCCCCCCCCCCCACCCCCCCCCCCCCCCACCCCCCCCCCCCCCCACCCCCCCCCCCCCCCACCCCCCCCCCCCCCCACCCCCCCCCCCCCCCACCCCCCCCCCCCCCCACCCCCCCCCCCCCCCACCCCCCCCCCCCCCCACCCCCCCCCCCCCCCACCCCCCCCCCCCCCCACCCCCCCCCCCCCCCACCCCCCCCCCCCCCCACCCCCCCCCCCCCCCACCCCCCCCCCCCCCCACCCCCCCCCCCCCCCACCCCCCCCCCCCCCCACCCCCCCCCCCCCCCACCCCCCCCCCCCCCCACCCCCCCCCCCCCCCACCCCCCCCCCCCCCCACCCCCCCCCCCCCCCACCCCCCCCCCCCCCCACCCCCCCCCCCCCCCACCCCCCCCCCCCCCCACCCCCCCCCCCCCCCACCCCCCCCCCCCCCCACCCCCCCCCCCCCCCACCCCCCCCCCCCCCCACCCCCCCCCCCCCCCACCCCCCCCCCCCCCCACCCCCCCCCCCCCCCACCCCCCCCCCCCCCCACCCCCCCCCCCCCCCACCCCCCCCCCCCCCCACCCCCCCCCCCCCCCACCCCCCCCCCCCCCCACCCCCCCCCCCCCCCACCCCCCCCCCCCCCCACCCCCCCCCCCCCCCACCCCCCCCCCCCCCCACCCCCCCCCCCCCCCACCCCCCCCCCCCCCCACCCCCCCCCCCCCCCACCCCCCCCCCCCCCCACCCCCCCCCCCCCCCACCCCCCCCCCCCCCCACCCCCCCCCCCCCCCACCCCCCCCCCCCCCCACCCCCCCCCCCCCCCACCCCCCCCCCCCCCCACCCCCCCCCCCCCCCACCCCCCCCCCCCCCCACCCCCCCCCCCCCCCACCCCCCCCCCCCCCCACCCCCCCCCCCCCCCACCCCCCCCCCCCCCCACCCCCCCCCCCCCCCACCCCCCCCCCCCCCCACCCCCCCCCCCCCCCACCCCCCCCCCCCCCCACCCCCCCCCCCCCCCACCCCCCCCCCCCCCCACCCCCCCCCCCCCCCACCCCCCCCCCCCCCCACCCCCCCCCCCCCCCACCCCCCCCCCCCCCCACCCCCCCCCCCCCCCACCCCCCCCCCCCCCCACCCCCCCCCCCCCCCACCCCCCCCCCCCCCCACCCCCCCCCCCCCCCACCCCCCCCCCCCCCCACCCCCCCCCCCCCCCACCCCCCCCCCCCCCCACCCCCCCCCCCCCCCACCCCCCCCCCCCCCCACCCCCCCCCCCCCCCACCCCCCCCCCCCCCCACCCCCCCCCCCCCCCACCCCCCCCCCCCCCCACCCCCCCCCCCCCCCACCCCCCCCCCCCCCCACCCCCCCCCCCCCCCACCCCCCCCCCCCCCCACCCCCCCCCCCCCCCACCCCCCCCCCCCCCCACCCCCCCCCCCCCCCACCCCCCCCCCCCCCCACCCCCCCCCCCCCCCACCCCCCCCCCCCCCCACCCCCCCCCCCCCCCACCCCCCCCCCCCCCCACCCCCCCCCCCCCCCACCCCCCCCCCCCCCCACCCCCCCCCCCCCCCACCCCCCCCCCCCCCCACCCCCCCCCCCCCCCACCCCCCCCCCCCCCCACCCCCCCCCCCCCCCACCCCCCCCCCCCCCCACCCCCCCCCCCCCCCACCCCCCCCCCCCCCCACCCCCCCCCCCCCCCACCCCCCCCCCCCCCCACCCCCCCCCCCCCCCACCCCCCCCCCCCCCCACCCCCCCCCCCCCCCACCCCCCCCCCCCCCCACCCCCCCCCCCCCCCACCCCCCCCCCCCCCCACCCCCCCCCCCCCCCACCCCCCCCCCCCCCCACCCCCCCCCCCCCCCACCCCCCCCCCCCCCCACCCCCCCCCCCCCCCACCCCCCCCCCCCCCCACCCCCCCCCCCCCCCACCCCCCCCCCCCCCCACCCCCCCCCCCCCCCACCCCCCCCCCCCCCCACCCCCCCCCCCCCCCACCCCCCCCCCCCCCCACCCCCCCCCCCCCCCACCCCCCCCCCCCCCCACCCCCCCCCCCCCCCACCCCCCCCCCCCCCCACCCCCCCCCCCCCCCACCCCCCCCCCCCCCCACCCCCCCCCCCCCCCACCCCCCCCCCCCCCCACCCCCCCCCCCCCCCACCCCCCCCCCCCCCCACCCCCCCCCCCCCCCACCCCCCCCCCCCCCCACCCCCCCCCCCCCCCACCCCCCCCCCCCCCCACCCCCCCCCCCCCCCACCCCCCCCCCCCCCCACCCCCCCCCCCCCCCACCCCCCCCCCCCCCCACCCCCCCCCCCCCCCACCCCCCCCCCCCCCCACCCCCCCCCCCCCCCACCCCCCCCCCCCCCCACCCCCCCCCCCCCCCACCCCCCCCCCCCCCCACCCCCCCCCCCCCCCACCCCCCCCCCCCCCCACCCCCCCCCCCCCCCACCCCCCCCCCCCCCCACCCCCCCCCCCCCCCACCCCCCCCCCCCCCCACCCCCCCCCCCCCCCACCCCCCCCCCCCCCCACCCCCCCCCCCCCCCACCCCCCCCCCCCCCCACCCCCCCCCCCCCCCACCCCCCCCCCCCCCCACCCCCCCCCCCCCCCACCCCCCCCCCCCCCCACCCCCCCCCCCCCCCACCCCCCCCCCCCCCCACCCCCCCCCCCCCCCACCCCCCCCCCCCCCCACCCCCCCCCCCCCCCACCCCCCCCCCCCCCCACCCCCCCCCCCCCCCACCCCCCCCCCCCCCCACCCCCCCCCCCCCCCACCCCCCCCCCCCCCCACCCCCCCCCCCCCCCACCCCCCCCCCCCCCCACCCCCCCCCCCCCCCACCCCCCCCCCCCCCCACCCCCCCCCCCCCCCACCCCCCCCCCCCCCCACCCCCCCCCCCCCCCACCCCCCCCCCCCCCCACCCCCCCCCCCCCCCACCCCCCCCCCCCCCCACCCCCCCCCCCCCCCACCCCCCCCCCCCCCCACCCCCCCCCCCCCCCACCCCCCCCCCCCCCCACCCCCCCCCCCCCCCACCCCCCCCCCCCCCCACCCCCCCCCCCCCCCACCCCCCCCCCCCCCCACCCCCCCCCCCCCCCACCCCCCCCCCCCCCCACCCCCCCCCCCCCCCACCCCCCCCCCCCCCCACCCCCCCCCCCCCCCACCCCCCCCCCCCCCCACCCCCCCCCCCCCCCACCCCCCCCCCCCCCCACCCCCCCCCCCCCCCACCCCCCCCCCCCCCCACCCCCCCCCCCCCCCACCCCCCCCCCCCCCCACCCCCCCCCCCCCCCACCCCCCCCCCCCCCCACCCCCCCCCCCCCCCACCCCCCCCCCCCCCCACCCCCCCCCCCCCCCACCCCCCCCCCCCCCCACCCCCCCCCCCCCCCACCCCCCCCCCCCCCCACCCCCCCCCCCCCCCACCCCCCCCCCCCCCCACCCCCCCCCCCCCCCACCCCCCCCCCCCCCCACCCCCCCCCCCCCCCACCCCCCCCCCCCCCCACCCCCCCCCCCCCCCACCCCCCCCCCCCCCCACCCCCCCCCCCCCCCACCCCCCCCCCCCCCCACCCCCCCCCCCCCCCACCCCCCCCCCCCCCCACCCCCCCCCCCCCCCACCCCCCCCCCCCCCCACCCCCCCCCCCCCCCACCCCCCCCCCCCCCCACCCCCCCCCCCCCCCACCCCCCCCCCCCCCCACCCCCCCCCCCCCCCACCCCCCCCCCCCCCCACCCCCCCCCCCCCCCACCCCCCCCCCCCCCCACCCCCCCCCCCCCCCACCCCCCCCCCCCCCCACCCCCCCCCCCCCCCACCCCCCCCCCCCCCCACCCCCCCCCCCCCCCACCCCCCCCCCCCCCCACCCCCCCCCCCCCCCACCCCCCCCCCCCCCCACCCCCCCCCCCCCCCACCCCCCCCCCCCCCCACCCCCCCCCCCCCCCACCCCCCCCCCCCCCCACCCCCCCCCCCCCCCACCCCCCCCCCCCCCCACCCCCCCCCCCCCCCACCCCCCCCCCCCCCCACCCCCCCCCCCCCCCACCCCCCCCCCCCCCCACCCCCCCCCCCCCCCACCCCCCCCCCCCCCCACCCCCCCCCCCCCCCACCCCCCCCCCCCCCCACCCCCCCCCCCCCCCACCCCCCCCCCCCCCCACCCCCCCCCCCCCCCACCCCCCCCCCCCCCCACCCCCCCCCCCCCCCACCCCCCCCCCCCCCCACCCCCCCCCCCCCCCACCCCCCCCCCCCCCCACCCCCCCCCCCCCCCACCCCCCCCCCCCCCCACCCCCCCCCCCCCCCACCCCCCCCCCCCCCCACCCCCCCCCCCCCCCACCCCCCCCCCCCCCCACCCCCCCCCCCCCCCACCCCCCCCCCCCCCCACCCCCCCCCCCCCCCACCCCCCCCCCCCCCCACCCCCCCCCCCCCCCACCCCCCCCCCCCCCCACCCCCCCCCCCCCCCACCCCCCCCCCCCCCCACCCCCCCCCCCCCCCACCCCCCCCCCCCCCCACCCCCCCCCCCCCCCACCCCCCCCCCCCCCCACCCCCCCCCCCCCCCACCCCCCCCCCCCCCCACCCCCCCCCCCCCCCACCCCCCCCCCCCCCCACCCCCCCCCCCCCCCACCCCCCCCCCCCCCCACCCCCCCCCCCCCCCACCCCCCCCCCCCCCCACCCCCCCCCCCCCCCACCCCCCCCCCCCCCCACCCCCCCCCCCCCCCACCCCCCCCCCCCCCCACCCCCCCCCCCCCCCACCCCCCCCCCCCCCCACCCCCCCCCCCCCCCACCCCCCCCCCCCCCCACCCCCCCCCCCCCCCACCCCCCCCCCCCCCCACCCCCCCCCCCCCCCACCCCCCCCCCCCCCCACCCCCCCCCCCCCCCACCCCCCCCCCCCCCCACCCCCCCCCCCCCCCACCCCCCCCCCCCCCCACCCCCCCCCCCCCCCACCCCCCCCCCCCCCCACCCCCCCCCCCCCCCACCCCCCCCCCCCCCCACCCCCCCCCCCCCCCACCCCCCCCCCCCCCCACCCCCCCCCCCCCCCACCCCCCCCCCCCCCCACCCCCCCCCCCCCCCACCCCCCCCCCCCCCCACCCCCCCCCCCCCCCACCCCCCCCCCCCCCCACCCCCCCCCCCCCCCACCCCCCCCCCCCCCCACCCCCCCCCCCCCCCACCCCCCCCCCCCCCCACCCCCCCCCCCCCCCACCCCCCCCCCCCCCCACCCCCCCCCCCCCCCACCCCCCCCCCCCCCCACCCCCCCCCCCCCCCACCCCCCCCCCCCCCCACCCCCCCCCCCCCCCACCCCCCCCCCCCCCCACCCCCCCCCCCCCCCACCCCCCCCCCCCCCCACCCCCCCCCCCCCCCACCCCCCCCCCCCCCCACCCCCCCCCCCCCCCACCCCCCCCCCCCCCCACCCCCCCCCCCCCCCACCCCCCCCCCCCCCCACCCCCCCCCCCCCCCACCCCCCCCCCCCCCCACCCCCCCCCCCCCCCACCCCCCCCCCCCCCCACCCCCCCCCCCCCCCACCCCCCCCCCCCCCCACCCCCCCCCCCCCCCACCCCCCCCCCCCCCCACCCCCCCCCCCCCCCACCCCCCCCCCCCCCCACCCCCCCCCCCCCCCACCCCCCCCCCCCCCCACCCCCCCCCCCCCCCACCCCCCCCCCCCCCCACCCCCCCCCCCCCCCACCCCCCCCCCCCCCCACCCCCCCCCCCCCCCACCCCCCCCCCCCCCCACCCCCCCCCCCCCCCACCCCCCCCCCCCCCCACCCCCCCCCCCCCCCACCCCCCCCCCCCCCCACCCCCCCCCCCCCCCACCCCCCCCCCCCCCCACCCCCCCCCCCCCCCACCCCCCCCCCCCCCCACCCCCCCCCCCCCCCACCCCCCCCCCCCCCCACCCCCCCCCCCCCCCACCCCCCCCCCCCCCCACCCCCCCCCCCCCCCACCCCCCCCCCCCCCCACCCCCCCCCCCCCCCACCCCCCCCCCCCCCCACCCCCCCCCCCCCCCACCCCCCCCCCCCCCCACCCCCCCCCCCCCCCACCCCCCCCCCCCCCCACCCCCCCCCCCCCCCACCCCCCCCCCCCCCCACCCCCCCCCCCCCCCACCCCCCCCCCCCCCCACCCCCCCCCCCCCCCACCCCCCCCCCCCCCCACCCCCCCCCCCCCCCACCCCCCCCCCCCCCCACCCCCCCCCCCCCCCACCCCCCCCCCCCCCCACCCCCCCCCCCCCCCACCCCCCCCCCCCCCCACCCCCCCCCCCCCCCACCCCCCCCCCCCCCCACCCCCCCCCCCCCCCACCCCCCCCCCCCCCCACCCCCCCCCCCCCCCACCCCCCCCCCCCCCCACCCCCCCCCCCCCCCACCCCCCCCCCCCCCCACCCCCCCCCCCCCCCACCCCCCCCCCCCCCCACCCCCCCCCCCCCCCACCCCCCCCCCCCCCCACCCCCCCCCCCCCCCACCCCCCCCCCCCCCCACCCCCCCCCCCCCCCACCCCCCCCCCCCCCCACCCCCCCCCCCCCCCACCCCCCCCCCCCCCCACCCCCCCCCCCCCCCACCCCCCCCCCCCCCCACCCCCCCCCCCCCCCACCCCCCCCCCCCCCCACCCCCCCCCCCCCCCACCCCCCCCCCCCCCCACCCCCCCCCCCCCCCACCCCCCCCCCCCCCCACCCCCCCCCCCCCCCACCCCCCCCCCCCCCCACCCCCCCCCCCCCCCACCCCCCCCCCCCCCCACCCCCCCCCCCCCCCACCCCCCCCCCCCCCCACCCCCCCCCCCCCCCACCCCCCCCCCCCCCCACCCCCCCCCCCCCCCACCCCCCCCCCCCCCCACCCCCCCCCCCCCCCACCCCCCCCCCCCCCCACCCCCCCCCCCCCCCACCCCCCCCCCCCCCCACCCCCCCCCCCCCCCACCCCCCCCCCCCCCCACCCCCCCCCCCCCCCACCCCCCCCCCCCCCCACCCCCCCCCCCCCCCACCCCCCCCCCCCCCCACCCCCCCCCCCCCCCACCCCCCCCCCCCCCCACCCCCCCCCCCCCCCACCCCCCCCCCCCCCCACCCCCCCCCCCCCCCACCCCCCCCCCCCCCCACCCCCCCCCCCCCCCACCCCCCCCCCCCCCCACCCCCCCCCCCCCCCACCCCCCCCCCCCCCCACCCCCCCCCCCCCCCACCCCCCCCCCCCCCCACCCCCCCCCCCCCCCACCCCCCCCCCCCCCCACCCCCCCCCCCCCCCACCCCCCCCCCCCCCCACCCCCCCCCCCCCCCACCCCCCCCCCCCCCCACCCCCCCCCCCCCCCACCCCCCCCCCCCCCCACCCCCCCCCCCCCCCACCCCCCCCCCCCCCCACCCCCCCCCCCCCCCACCCCCCCCCCCCCCCACCCCCCCCCCCCCCCACCCCCCCCCCCCCCCACCCCCCCCCCCCCCCACCCCCCCCCCCCCCCACCCCCCCCCCCCCCCACCCCCCCCCCCCCCCACCCCCCCCCCCCCCCACCCCCCCCCCCCCCCACCCCCCCCCCCCCCCACCCCCCCCCCCCCCCACCCCCCCCCCCCCCCACCCCCCCCCCCCCCCACCCCCCCCCCCCCCCACCCCCCCCCCCCCCCACCCCCCCCCCCCCCCACCCCCCCCCCCCCCCACCCCCCCCCCCCCCCACCCCCCCCCCCCCCCACCCCCCCCCCCCCCCACCCCCCCCCCCCCCCACCCCCCCCCCCCCCCACCCCCCCCCCCCCCCACCCCCCCCCCCCCCCACCCCCCCCCCCCCCCACCCCCCCCCCCCCCCACCCCCCCCCCCCCCCACCCCCCCCCCCCCCCACCCCCCCCCCCCCCCACCCCCCCCCCCCCCCACCCCCCCCCCCCCCCACCCCCCCCCCCCCCCACCCCCCCCCCCCCCCACCCCCCCCCCCCCCCACCCCCCCCCCCCCCCACCCCCCCCCCCCCCCACCCCCCCCCCCCCCCACCCCCCCCCCCCCCCACCCCCCCCCCCCCCCACCCCCCCCCCCCCCCACCCCCCCCCCCCCCCACCCCCCCCCCCCCCCACCCCCCCCCCCCCCCACCCCCCCCCCCCCCCACCCCCCCCCCCCCCCACCCCCCCCCCCCCCCACCCCCCCCCCCCCCCACCCCCCCCCCCCCCCACCCCCCCCCCCCCCCACCCCCCCCCCCCCCCACCCCCCCCCCCCCCCACCCCCCCCCCCCCCCACCCCCCCCCCCCCCCACCCCCCCCCCCCCCCACCCCCCCCCCCCCCCACCCCCCCCCCCCCCCACCCCCCCCCCCCCCCACCCCCCCCCCCCCCCACCCCCCCCCCCCCCCACCCCCCCCCCCCCCCACCCCCCCCCCCCCCCACCCCCCCCCCCCCCCACCCCCCCCCCCCCCCACCCCCCCCCCCCCCCACCCCCCCCCCCCCCCACCCCCCCCCCCCCCCACCCCCCCCCCCCCCCACCCCCCCCCCCCCCCACCCCCCCCCCCCCCCACCCCCCCCCCCCCCCACCCCCCCCCCCCCCCACCCCCCCCCCCCCCCACCCCCCCCCCCCCCCACCCCCCCCCCCCCCCACCCCCCCCCCCCCCCACCCCCCCCCCCCCCCACCCCCCCCCCCCCCCACCCCCCCCCCCCCCCACCCCCCCCCCCCCCCACCCCCCCCCCCCCCCACCCCCCCCCCCCCCCACCCCCCCCCCCCCCCACCCCCCCCCCCCCCCACCCCCCCCCCCCCCCACCCCCCCCCCCCCCCACCCCCCCCCCCCCCCACCCCCCCCCCCCCCCACCCCCCCCCCCCCCCACCCCCCCCCCCCCCCACCCCCCCCCCCCCCCACCCCCCCCCCCCCCCACCCCCCCCCCCCCCCACCCCCCCCCCCCCCCACCCCCCCCCCCCCCCACCCCCCCCCCCCCCCACCCCCCCCCCCCCCCACCCCCCCCCCCCCCCACCCCCCCCCCCCCCCACCCCCCCCCCCCCCCACCCCCCCCCCCCCCCACCCCCCCCCCCCCCCACCCCCCCCCCCCCCCACCCCCCCCCCCCCCCACCCCCCCCCCCCCCCACCCCCCCCCCCCCCCACCCCCCCCCCCCCCCACCCCCCCCCCCCCCCACCCCCCCCCCCCCCCACCCCCCCCCCCCCCCACCCCCCCCCCCCCCCACCCCCCCCCCCCCCCACCCCCCCCCCCCCCCACCCCCCCCCCCCCCCACCCCCCCCCCCCCCCACCCCCCCCCCCCCCCACCCCCCCCCCCCCCCACCCCCCCCCCCCCCCACCCCCCCCCCCCCCCACCCCCCCCCCCCCCCACCCCCCCCCCCCCCCACCCCCCCCCCCCCCCACCCCCCCCCCCCCCCACCCCCCCCCCCCCCCACCCCCCCCCCCCCCCACCCCCCCCCCCCCCCACCCCCCCCCCCCCCCACCCCCCCCCCCCCCCACCCCCCCCCCCCCCCACCCCCCCCCCCCCCCACCCCCCCCCCCCCCCACCCCCCCCCCCCCCCACCCCCCCCCCCCCCCACCCCCCCCCCCCCCCACCCCCCCCCCCCCCCACCCCCCCCCCCCCCCACCCCCCCCCCCCCCCACCCCCCCCCCCCCCCACCCCCCCCCCCCCCCACCCCCCCCCCCCCCCACCCCCCCCCCCCCCCACCCCCCCCCCCCCCCACCCCCCCCCCCCCCCACCCCCCCCCCCCCCCACCCCCCCCCCCCCCCACCCCCCCCCCCCCCCACCCCCCCCCCCCCCCACCCCCCCCCCCCCCCACCCCCCCCCCCCCCCACCCCCCCCCCCCCCCACCCCCCCCCCCCCCCACCCCCCCCCCCCCCCACCCCCCCCCCCCCCCACCCCCCCCCCCCCCCACCCCCCCCCCCCCCCACCCCCCCCCCCCCCCACCCCCCCCCCCCCCCACCCCCCCCCCCCCCCACCCCCCCCCCCCCCCACCCCCCCCCCCCCCCACCCCCCCCCCCCCCCACCCCCCCCCCCCCCCACCCCCCCCCCCCCCCACCCCCCCCCCCCCCCACCCCCCCCCCCCCCCACCCCCCCCCCCCCCCACCCCCCCCCCCCCCCACCCCCCCCCCCCCCCACCCCCCCCCCCCCCCACCCCCCCCCCCCCCCACCCCCCCCCCCCCCCACCCCCCCCCCCCCCCACCCCCCCCCCCCCCCACCCCCCCCCCCCCCCACCCCCCCCCCCCCCCACCCCCCCCCCCCCCCACCCCCCCCCCCCCCCACCCCCCCCCCCCCCCACCCCCCCCCCCCCCCACCCCCCCCCCCCCCCACCCCCCCCCCCCCCCACCCCCCCCCCCCCCCACCCCCCCCCCCCCCCACCCCCCCCCCCCCCCACCCCCCCCCCCCCCCACCCCCCCCCCCCCCCACCCCCCCCCCCCCCCACCCCCCCCCCCCCCCACCCCCCCCCCCCCCCACCCCCCCCCCCCCCCACCCCCCCCCCCCCCCACCCCCCCCCCCCCCCACCCCCCCCCCCCCCCACCCCCCCCCCCCCCCACCCCCCCCCCCCCCCACCCCCCCCCCCCCCCACCCCCCCCCCCCCCCACCCCCCCCCCCCCCCACCCCCCCCCCCCCCCACCCCCCCCCCCCCCCACCCCCCCCCCCCCCCACCCCCCCCCCCCCCCACCCCCCCCCCCCCCCACCCCCCCCCCCCCCCACCCCCCCCCCCCCCCACCCCCCCCCCCCCCCACCCCCCCCCCCCCCCACCCCCCCCCCCCCCCACCCCCCCCCCCCCCCACCCCCCCCCCCCCCCACCCCCCCCCCCCCCCACCCCCCCCCCCCCCCACCCCCCCCCCCCCCCACCCCCCCCCCCCCCCACCCCCCCCCCCCCCCACCCCCCCCCCCCCCCACCCCCCCCCCCCCCCACCCCCCCCCCCCCCCACCCCCCCCCCCCCCCACCCCCCCCCCCCCCCACCCCCCCCCCCCCCCACCCCCCCCCCCCCCCACCCCCCCCCCCCCCCACCCCCCCCCCCCCCCACCCCCCCCCCCCCCCACCCCCCCCCCCCCCCACCCCCCCCCCCCCCCACCCCCCCCCCCCCCCACCCCCCCCCCCCCCCACCCCCCCCCCCCCCCACCCCCCCCCCCCCCCACCCCCCCCCCCCCCCACCCCCCCCCCCCCCCACCCCCCCCCCCCCCCACCCCCCCCCCCCCCCACCCCCCCCCCCCCCCACCCCCCCCCCCCCCCACCCCCCCCCCCCCCCACCCCCCCCCCCCCCCACCCCCCCCCCCCCCCACCCCCCCCCCCCCCCACCCCCCCCCCCCCCCACCCCCCCCCCCCCCCACCCCCCCCCCCCCCCACCCCCCCCCCCCCCCACCCCCCCCCCCCCCCACCCCCCCCCCCCCCCACCCCCCCCCCCCCCCACCCCCCCCCCCCCCCACCCCCCCCCCCCCCCACCCCCCCCCCCCCCCACCCCCCCCCCCCCCCACCCCCCCCCCCCCCCACCCCCCCCCCCCCCCACCCCCCCCCCCCCCCACCCCCCCCCCCCCCCACCCCCCCCCCCCCCCACCCCCCCCCCCCCCCACCCCCCCCCCCCCCCACCCCCCCCCCCCCCCACCCCCCCCCCCCCCCACCCCCCCCCCCCCCCACCCCCCCCCCCCCCCACCCCCCCCCCCCCCCACCCCCCCCCCCCCCCACCCCCCCCCCCCCCCACCCCCCCCCCCCCCCACCCCCCCCCCCCCCCACCCCCCCCCCCCCCCACCCCCCCCCCCCCCCACCCCCCCCCCCCCCCACCCCCCCCCCCCCCCACCCCCCCCCCCCCCCACCCCCCCCCCCCCCCACCCCCCCCCCCCCCCACCCCCCCCCCCCCCCACCCCCCCCCCCCCCCACCCCCCCCCCCCCCCACCCCCCCCCCCCCCCACCCCCCCCCCCCCCCACCCCCCCCCCCCCCCACCCCCCCCCCCCCCCACCCCCCCCCCCCCCCACCCCCCCCCCCCCCCACCCCCCCCCCCCCCCACCCCCCCCCCCCCCCACCCCCCCCCCCCCCCACCCCCCCCCCCCCCCACCCCCCCCCCCCCCCACCCCCCCCCCCCCCCACCCCCCCCCCCCCCCACCCCCCCCCCCCCCCACCCCCCCCCCCCCCCACCCCCCCCCCCCCCCACCCCCCCCCCCCCCCACCCCCCCCCCCCCCCACCCCCCCCCCCCCCCACCCCCCCCCCCCCCCACCCCCCCCCCCCCCCACCCCCCCCCCCCCCCACCCCCCCCCCCCCCCACCCCCCCCCCCCCCCACCCCCCCCCCCCCCCACCCCCCCCCCCCCCCACCCCCCCCCCCCCCCACCCCCCCCCCCCCCCACCCCCCCCCCCCCCCACCCCCCCCCCCCCCCACCCCCCCCCCCCCCCACCCCCCCCCCCCCCCACCCCCCCCCCCCCCCACCCCCCCCCCCCCCCACCCCCCCCCCCCCCCACCCCCCCCCCCCCCCACCCCCCCCCCCCCCCACCCCCCCCCCCCCCCACCCCCCCCCCCCCCCACCCCCCCCCCCCCCCACCCCCCCCCCCCCCCACCCCCCCCCCCCCCCACCCCCCCCCCCCCCCACCCCCCCCCCCCCCCACCCCCCCCCCCCCCCACCCCCCCCCCCCCCCACCCCCCCCCCCCCCCACCCCCCCCCCCCCCCACCCCCCCCCCCCCCCACCCCCCCCCCCCCCCACCCCCCCCCCCCCCCACCCCCCCCCCCCCCCACCCCCCCCCCCCCCCACCCCCCCCCCCCCCCACCCCCCCCCCCCCCCACCCCCCCCCCCCCCCACCCCCCCCCCCCCCCACCCCCCCCCCCCCCCACCCCCCCCCCCCCCCACCCCCCCCCCCCCCCACCCCCCCCCCCCCCCACCCCCCCCCCCCCCCACCCCCCCCCCCCCCCACCCCCCCCCCCCCCCACCCCCCCCCCCCCCCACCCCCCCCCCCCCCCACCCCCCCCCCCCCCCACCCCCCCCCCCCCCCACCCCCCCCCCCCCCCACCCCCCCCCCCCCCCACCCCCCCCCCCCCCCACCCCCCCCCCCCCCCACCCCCCCCCCCCCCCACCCCCCCCCCCCCCCACCCCCCCCCCCCCCCACCCCCCCCCCCCCCCACCCCCCCCCCCCCCCACCCCCCCCCCCCCCCACCCCCCCCCCCCCCCACCCCCCCCCCCCCCCACCCCCCCCCCCCCCCACCCCCCCCCCCCCCCACCCCCCCCCCCCCCCACCCCCCCCCCCCCCCACCCCCCCCCCCCCCCACCCCCCCCCCCCCCCACCCCCCCCCCCCCCCACCCCCCCCCCCCCCCACCCCCCCCCCCCCCCACCCCCCCCCCCCCCCACCCCCCCCCCCCCCCACCCCCCCCCCCCCCCACCCCCCCCCCCCCCCACCCCCCCCCCCCCCCACCCCCCCCCCCCCCCACCCCCCCCCCCCCCCACCCCCCCCCCCCCCCACCCCCCCCCCCCCCCACCCCCCCCCCCCCCCACCCCCCCCCCCCCCCACCCCCCCCCCCCCCCACCCCCCCCCCCCCCCACCCCCCCCCCCCCCCACCCCCCCCCCCCCCCACCCCCCCCCCCCCCCACCCCCCCCCCCCCCCACCCCCCCCCCCCCCCACCCCCCCCCCCCCCCACCCCCCCCCCCCCCCACCCCCCCCCCCCCCCACCCCCCCCCCCCCCCACCCCCCCCCCCCCCCACCCCCCCCCCCCCCCACCCCCCCCCCCCCCCACCCCCCCCCCCCCCCACCCCCCCCCCCCCCCACCCCCCCCCCCCCCCACCCCCCCCCCCCCCCACCCCCCCCCCCCCCCACCCCCCCCCCCCCCCACCCCCCCCCCCCCCCACCCCCCCCCCCCCCCACCCCCCCCCCCCCCCACCCCCCCCCCCCCCCACCCCCCCCCCCCCCCACCCCCCCCCCCCCCCACCCCCCCCCCCCCCCACCCCCCCCCCCCCCCACCCCCCCCCCCCCCCACCCCCCCCCCCCCCCACCCCCCCCCCCCCCCACCCCCCCCCCCCCCCACCCCCCCCCCCCCCCACCCCCCCCCCCCCCCACCCCCCCCCCCCCCCACCCCCCCCCCCCCCCACCCCCCCCCCCCCCCACCCCCCCCCCCCCCCACCCCCCCCCCCCCCCACCCCCCCCCCCCCCCACCCCCCCCCCCCCCCACCCCCCCCCCCCCCCACCCCCCCCCCCCCCCACCCCCCCCCCCCCCCACCCCCCCCCCCCCCCACCCCCCCCCCCCCCCACCCCCCCCCCCCCCCACCCCCCCCCCCCCCCACCCCCCCCCCCCCCCACCCCCCCCCCCCCCCACCCCCCCCCCCCCCCACCCCCCCCCCCCCCCACCCCCCCCCCCCCCCACCCCCCCCCCCCCCCACCCCCCCCCCCCCCCACCCCCCCCCCCCCCCACCCCCCCCCCCCCCCACCCCCCCCCCCCCCCACCCCCCCCCCCCCCCACCCCCCCCCCCCCCCACCCCCCCCCCCCCCCACCCCCCCCCCCCCCCACCCCCCCCCCCCCCCACCCCCCCCCCCCCCCACCCCCCCCCCCCCCCACCCCCCCCCCCCCCCACCCCCCCCCCCCCCCACCCCCCCCCCCCCCCACCCCCCCCCCCCCCCACCCCCCCCCCCCCCCACCCCCCCCCCCCCCCACCCCCCCCCCCCCCCACCCCCCCCCCCCCCCACCCCCCCCCCCCCCCACCCCCCCCCCCCCCCACCCCCCCCCCCCCCCACCCCCCCCCCCCCCCACCCCCCCCCCCCCCCACCCCCCCCCCCCCCCACCCCCCCCCCCCCCCACCCCCCCCCCCCCCCACCCCCCCCCCCCCCCACCCCCCCCCCCCCCCACCCCCCCCCCCCCCCACCCCCCCCCCCCCCCACCCCCCCCCCCCCCCACCCCCCCCCCCCCCCACCCCCCCCCCCCCCCACCCCCCCCCCCCCCCACCCCCCCCCCCCCCCACCCCCCCCCCCCCCCACCCCCCCCCCCCCCCACCCCCCCCCCCCCCCACCCCCCCCCCCCCCCACCCCCCCCCCCCCCCACCCCCCCCCCCCCCCACCCCCCCCCCCCCCCACCCCCCCCCCCCCCCACCCCCCCCCCCCCCCACCCCCCCCCCCCCCCACCCCCCCCCCCCCCCACCCCCCCCCCCCCCCACCCCCCCCCCCCCCCACCCCCCCCCCCCCCCACCCCCCCCCCCCCCCACCCCCCCCCCCCCCCACCCCCCCCCCCCCCCACCCCCCCCCCCCCCCACCCCCCCCCCCCCCCACCCCCCCCCCCCCCCACCCCCCCCCCCCCCCACCCCCCCCCCCCCCCACCCCCCCCCCCCCCCACCCCCCCCCCCCCCCACCCCCCCCCCCCCCCACCCCCCCCCCCCCCCACCCCCCCCCCCCCCCACCCCCCCCCCCCCCCACCCCCCCCCCCCCCCACCCCCCCCCCCCCCCACCCCCCCCCCCCCCCACCCCCCCCCCCCCCCACCCCCCCCCCCCCCCACCCCCCCCCCCCCCCACCCCCCCCCCCCCCCACCCCCCCCCCCCCCCACCCCCCCCCCCCCCCACCCCCCCCCCCCCCCACCCCCCCCCCCCCCCACCCCCCCCCCCCCCCACCCCCCCCCCCCCCCACCCCCCCCCCCCCCCACCCCCCCCCCCCCCCACCCCCCCCCCCCCCCACCCCCCCCCCCCCCCACCCCCCCCCCCCCCCACCCCCCCCCCCCCCCACCCCCCCCCCCCCCCACCCCCCCCCCCCCCCACCCCCCCCCCCCCCCACCCCCCCCCCCCCCCACCCCCCCCCCCCCCCACCCCCCCCCCCCCCCACCCCCCCCCCCCCCCACCCCCCCCCCCCCCCACCCCCCCCCCCCCCCACCCCCCCCCCCCCCCACCCCCCCCCCCCCCCACCCCCCCCCCCCCCCACCCCCCCCCCCCCCCACCCCCCCCCCCCCCCACCCCCCCCCCCCCCCACCCCCCCCCCCCCCCACCCCCCCCCCCCCCCACCCCCCCCCCCCCCCACCCCCCCCCCCCCCCACCCCCCCCCCCCCCCACCCCCCCCCCCCCCCACCCCCCCCCCCCCCCACCCCCCCCCCCCCCCACCCCCCCCCCCCCCCACCCCCCCCCCCCCCCACCCCCCCCCCCCCCCACCCCCCCCCCCCCCCACCCCCCCCCCCCCCCACCCCCCCCCCCCCCCACCCCCCCCCCCCCCCACCCCCCCCCCCCCCCACCCCCCCCCCCCCCCACCCCCCCCCCCCCCCACCCCCCCCCCCCCCCACCCCCCCCCCCCCCCACCCCCCCCCCCCCCCACCCCCCCCCCCCCCCACCCCCCCCCCCCCCCACCCCCCCCCCCCCCCACCCCCCCCCCCCCCCACCCCCCCCCCCCCCCACCCCCCCCCCCCCCCACCCCCCCCCCCCCCCACCCCCCCCCCCCCCCACCCCCCCCCCCCCCCACCCCCCCCCCCCCCCACCCCCCCCCCCCCCCACCCCCCCCCCCCCCCACCCCCCCCCCCCCCCACCCCCCCCCCCCCCCACCCCCCCCCCCCCCCACCCCCCCCCCCCCCCACCCCCCCCCCCCCCCACCCCCCCCCCCCCCCACCCCCCCCCCCCCCCACCCCCCCCCCCCCCCACCCCCCCCCCCCCCCACCCCCCCCCCCCCCCACCCCCCCCCCCCCCCACCCCCCCCCCCCCCCACCCCCCCCCCCCCCCACCCCCCCCCCCCCCCACCCCCCCCCCCCCCCACCCCCCCCCCCCCCCACCCCCCCCCCCCCCCACCCCCCCCCCCCCCCACCCCCCCCCCCCCCCACCCCCCCCCCCCCCCACCCCCCCCCCCCCCCACCCCCCCCCCCCCCCACCCCCCCCCCCCCCCACCCCCCCCCCCCCCCACCCCCCCCCCCCCCCACCCCCCCCCCCCCCCACCCCCCCCCCCCCCCACCCCCCCCCCCCCCCACCCCCCCCCCCCCCCACCCCCCCCCCCCCCCACCCCCCCCCCCCCCCACCCCCCCCCCCCCCCACCCCCCCCCCCCCCCACCCCCCCCCCCCCCCACCCCCCCCCCCCCCCACCCCCCCCCCCCCCCACCCCCCCCCCCCCCCACCCCCCCCCCCCCCCACCCCCCCCCCCCCCCACCCCCCCCCCCCCCCACCCCCCCCCCCCCCCACCCCCCCCCCCCCCCACCCCCCCCCCCCCCCACCCCCCCCCCCCCCCACCCCCCCCCCCCCCCACCCCCCCCCCCCCCCACCCCCCCCCCCCCCCACCCCCCCCCCCCCCCACCCCCCCCCCCCCCCACCCCCCCCCCCCCCCACCCCCCCCCCCCCCCACCCCCCCCCCCCCCCACCCCCCCCCCCCCCCACCCCCCCCCCCCCCCACCCCCCCCCCCCCCCACCCCCCCCCCCCCCCACCCCCCCCCCCCCCCACCCCCCCCCCCCCCCACCCCCCCCCCCCCCCACCCCCCCCCCCCCCCACCCCCCCCCCCCCCCACCCCCCCCCCCCCCCACCCCCCCCCCCCCCCACCCCCCCCCCCCCCCACCCCCCCCCCCCCCCACCCCCCCCCCCCCCCACCCCCCCCCCCCCCCACCCCCCCCCCCCCCCACCCCCCCCCCCCCCCACCCCCCCCCCCCCCCACCCCCCCCCCCCCCCACCCCCCCCCCCCCCCACCCCCCCCCCCCCCCACCCCCCCCCCCCCCCACCCCCCCCCCCCCCCACCCCCCCCCCCCCCCACCCCCCCCCCCCCCCACCCCCCCCCCCCCCCACCCCCCCCCCCCCCCACCCCCCCCCCCCCCCACCCCCCCCCCCCCCCACCCCCCCCCCCCCCCACCCCCCCCCCCCCCCACCCCCCCCCCCCCCCACCCCCCCCCCCCCCCACCCCCCCCCCCCCCCACCCCCCCCCCCCCCCACCCCCCCCCCCCCCCACCCCCCCCCCCCCCCACCCCCCCCCCCCCCCACCCCCCCCCCCCCCCACCCCCCCCCCCCCCCACCCCCCCCCCCCCCCACCCCCCCCCCCCCCCACCCCCCCCCCCCCCCACCCCCCCCCCCCCCCACCCCCCCCCCCCCCCACCCCCCCCCCCCCCCACCCCCCCCCCCCCCCACCCCCCCCCCCCCCCACCCCCCCCCCCCCCCACCCCCCCCCCCCCCCACCCCCCCCCCCCCCCACCCCCCCCCCCCCCCACCCCCCCCCCCCCCCACCCCCCCCCCCCCCCACCCCCCCCCCCCCCCACCCCCCCCCCCCCCCACCCCCCCCCCCCCCCACCCCCCCCCCCCCCCACCCCCCCCCCCCCCCACCCCCCCCCCCCCCCACCCCCCCCCCCCCCCACCCCCCCCCCCCCCCACCCCCCCCCCCCCCCACCCCCCCCCCCCCCCACCCCCCCCCCCCCCCACCCCCCCCCCCCCCCACCCCCCCCCCCCCCCACCCCCCCCCCCCCCCACCCCCCCCCCCCCCCACCCCCCCCCCCCCCCACCCCCCCCCCCCCCCACCCCCCCCCCCCCCCACCCCCCCCCCCCCCCACCCCCCCCCCCCCCCACCCCCCCCCCCCCCCACCCCCCCCCCCCCCCACCCCCCCCCCCCCCCACCCCCCCCCCCCCCCACCCCCCCCCCCCCCCACCCCCCCCCCCCCCCACCCCCCCCCCCCCCCACCCCCCCCCCCCCCCACCCCCCCCCCCCCCCACCCCCCCCCCCCCCCACCCCCCCCCCCCCCCACCCCCCCCCCCCCCCACCCCCCCCCCCCCCCACCCCCCCCCCCCCCCACCCCCCCCCCCCCCCACCCCCCCCCCCCCCCACCCCCCCCCCCCCCCACCCCCCCCCCCCCCCACCCCCCCCCCCCCCCACCCCCCCCCCCCCCCACCCCCCCCCCCCCCCACCCCCCCCCCCCCCCACCCCCCCCCCCCCCCACCCCCCCCCCCCCCCACCCCCCCCCCCCCCCACCCCCCCCCCCCCCCACCCCCCCCCCCCCCCACCCCCCCCCCCCCCCACCCCCCCCCCCCCCCACCCCCCCCCCCCCCCACCCCCCCCCCCCCCCACCCCCCCCCCCCCCCACCCCCCCCCCCCCCCACCCCCCCCCCCCCCCACCCCCCCCCCCCCCCACCCCCCCCCCCCCCCACCCCCCCCCCCCCCCACCCCCCCCCCCCCCCACCCCCCCCCCCCCCCACCCCCCCCCCCCCCCACCCCCCCCCCCCCCCACCCCCCCCCCCCCCCACCCCCCCCCCCCCCCACCCCCCCCCCCCCCCACCCCCCCCCCCCCCCACCCCCCCCCCCCCCCACCCCCCCCCCCCCCCACCCCCCCCCCCCCCCACCCCCCCCCCCCCCCACCCCCCCCCCCCCCCACCCCCCCCCCCCCCCACCCCCCCCCCCCCCCACCCCCCCCCCCCCCCACCCCCCCCCCCCCCCACCCCCCCCCCCCCCCACCCCCCCCCCCCCCCACCCCCCCCCCCCCCCACCCCCCCCCCCCCCCACCCCCCCCCCCCCCCACCCCCCCCCCCCCCCACCCCCCCCCCCCCCCACCCCCCCCCCCCCCCACCCCCCCCCCCCCCCACCCCCCCCCCCCCCCACCCCCCCCCCCCCCCACCCCCCCCCCCCCCCACCCCCCCCCCCCCCCACCCCCCCCCCCCCCCACCCCCCCCCCCCCCCACCCCCCCCCCCCCCCACCCCCCCCCCCCCCCACCCCCCCCCCCCCCCACCCCCCCCCCCCCCCACCCCCCCCCCCCCCCACCCCCCCCCCCCCCCACCCCCCCCCCCCCCCACCCCCCCCCCCCCCCACCCCCCCCCCCCCCCACCCCCCCCCCCCCCCACCCCCCCCCCCCCCCACCCCCCCCCCCCCCCACCCCCCCCCCCCCCCACCCCCCCCCCCCCCCACCCCCCCCCCCCCCCACCCCCCCCCCCCCCCACCCCCCCCCCCCCCCACCCCCCCCCCCCCCCACCCCCCCCCCCCCCCACCCCCCCCCCCCCCCACCCCCCCCCCCCCCCACCCCCCCCCCCCCCCACCCCCCCCCCCCCCCACCCCCCCCCCCCCCCACCCCCCCCCCCCCCCACCCCCCCCCCCCCCCACCCCCCCCCCCCCCCACCCCCCCCCCCCCCCACCCCCCCCCCCCCCCACCCCCCCCCCCCCCCACCCCCCCCCCCCCCCACCCCCCCCCCCCCCCACCCCCCCCCCCCCCCACCCCCCCCCCCCCCCACCCCCCCCCCCCCCCACCCCCCCCCCCCCCCACCCCCCCCCCCCCCCACCCCCCCCCCCCCCCACCCCCCCCCCCCCCCACCCCCCCCCCCCCCCACCCCCCCCCCCCCCCACCCCCCCCCCCCCCCACCCCCCCCCCCCCCCACCCCCCCCCCCCCCCACCCCCCCCCCCCCCCACCCCCCCCCCCCCCCACCCCCCCCCCCCCCCACCCCCCCCCCCCCCCACCCCCCCCCCCCCCCACCCCCCCCCCCCCCCACCCCCCCCCCCCCCCACCCCCCCCCCCCCCCACCCCCCCCCCCCCCCACCCCCCCCCCCCCCCACCCCCCCCCCCCCCCACCCCCCCCCCCCCCCACCCCCCCCCCCCCCCACCCCCCCCCCCCCCCACCCCCCCCCCCCCCCACCCCCCCCCCCCCCCACCCCCCCCCCCCCCCACCCCCCCCCCCCCCCACCCCCCCCCCCCCCCACCCCCCCCCCCCCCCACCCCCCCCCCCCCCCACCCCCCCCCCCCCCCACCCCCCCCCCCCCCCACCCCCCCCCCCCCCCACCCCCCCCCCCCCCCACCCCCCCCCCCCCCCACCCCCCCCCCCCCCCACCCCCCCCCCCCCCCACCCCCCCCCCCCCCCACCCCCCCCCCCCCCCACCCCCCCCCCCCCCCACCCCCCCCCCCCCCCACCCCCCCCCCCCCCCACCCCCCCCCCCCCCCACCCCCCCCCCCCCCCACCCCCCCCCCCCCCCACCCCCCCCCCCCCCCACCCCCCCCCCCCCCCACCCCCCCCCCCCCCCACCCCCCCCCCCCCCCACCCCCCCCCCCCCCCACCCCCCCCCCCCCCCACCCCCCCCCCCCCCCACCCCCCCCCCCCCCCACCCCCCCCCCCCCCCACCCCCCCCCCCCCCCACCCCCCCCCCCCCCCACCCCCCCCCCCCCCCACCCCCCCCCCCCCCCACCCCCCCCCCCCCCCACCCCCCCCCCCCCCCACCCCCCCCCCCCCCCACCCCCCCCCCCCCCCACCCCCCCCCCCCCCCACCCCCCCCCCCCCCCACCCCCCCCCCCCCCCACCCCCCCCCCCCCCCACCCCCCCCCCCCCCCACCCCCCCCCCCCCCCACCCCCCCCCCCCCCCACCCCCCCCCCCCCCCACCCCCCCCCCCCCCCACCCCCCCCCCCCCCCACCCCCCCCCCCCCCCACCCCCCCCCCCCCCCACCCCCCCCCCCCCCCACCCCCCCCCCCCCCCACCCCCCCCCCCCCCCACCCCCCCCCCCCCCCACCCCCCCCCCCCCCCACCCCCCCCCCCCCCCACCCCCCCCCCCCCCCACCCCCCCCCCCCCCCACCCCCCCCCCCCCCCACCCCCCCCCCCCCCCACCCCCCCCCCCCCCCACCCCCCCCCCCCCCCACCCCCCCCCCCCCCCACCCCCCCCCCCCCCCACCCCCCCCCCCCCCCACCCCCCCCCCCCCCCACCCCCCCCCCCCCCCACCCCCCCCCCCCCCCACCCCCCCCCCCCCCCACCCCCCCCCCCCCCCACCCCCCCCCCCCCCCACCCCCCCCCCCCCCCACCCCCCCCCCCCCCCACCCCCCCCCCCCCCCACCCCCCCCCCCCCCCACCCCCCCCCCCCCCCACCCCCCCCCCCCCCCACCCCCCCCCCCCCCCACCCCCCCCCCCCCCCACCCCCCCCCCCCCCCACCCCCCCCCCCCCCCACCCCCCCCCCCCCCCACCCCCCCCCCCCCCCACCCCCCCCCCCCCCCACCCCCCCCCCCCCCCACCCCCCCCCCCCCCCACCCCCCCCCCCCCCCACCCCCCCCCCCCCCCACCCCCCCCCCCCCCCACCCCCCCCCCCCCCCACCCCCCCCCCCCCCCACCCCCCCCCCCCCCCACCCCCCCCCCCCCCCACCCCCCCCCCCCCCCACCCCCCCCCCCCCCCACCCCCCCCCCCCCCCACCCCCCCCCCCCCCCACCCCCCCCCCCCCCCACCCCCCCCCCCCCCCACCCCCCCCCCCCCCCACCCCCCCCCCCCCCCACCCCCCCCCCCCCCCACCCCCCCCCCCCCCCACCCCCCCCCCCCCCCACCCCCCCCCCCCCCCACCCCCCCCCCCCCCCACCCCCCCCCCCCCCCACCCCCCCCCCCCCCCACCCCCCCCCCCCCCCACCCCCCCCCCCCCCCACCCCCCCCCCCCCCCACCCCCCCCCCCCCCCACCCCCCCCCCCCCCCACCCCCCCCCCCCCCCACCCCCCCCCCCCCCCACCCCCCCCCCCCCCCACCCCCCCCCCCCCCCACCCCCCCCCCCCCCCACCCCCCCCCCCCCCCACCCCCCCCCCCCCCCACCCCCCCCCCCCCCCACCCCCCCCCCCCCCCACCCCCCCCCCCCCCCACCCCCCCCCCCCCCCACCCCCCCCCCCCCCCACCCCCCCCCCCCCCCACCCCCCCCCCCCCCCACCCCCCCCCCCCCCCACCCCCCCCCCCCCCCACCCCCCCCCCCCCCCACCCCCCCCCCCCCCCACCCCCCCCCCCCCCCACCCCCCCCCCCCCCCACCCCCCCCCCCCCCCACCCCCCCCCCCCCCCACCCCCCCCCCCCCCCACCCCCCCCCCCCCCCACCCCCCCCCCCCCCCACCCCCCCCCCCCCCCACCCCCCCCCCCCCCCACCCCCCCCCCCCCCCACCCCCCCCCCCCCCCACCCCCCCCCCCCCCCACCCCCCCCCCCCCCCACCCCCCCCCCCCCCCACCCCCCCCCCCCCCCACCCCCCCCCCCCCCCACCCCCCCCCCCCCCCACCCCCCCCCCCCCCCACCCCCCCCCCCCCCCACCCCCCCCCCCCCCCACCCCCCCCCCCCCCCACCCCCCCCCCCCCCCACCCCCCCCCCCCCCCACCCCCCCCCCCCCCCACCCCCCCCCCCCCCCACCCCCCCCCCCCCCCACCCCCCCCCCCCCCCACCCCCCCCCCCCCCCACCCCCCCCCCCCCCCACCCCCCCCCCCCCCCACCCCCCCCCCCCCCCACCCCCCCCCCCCCCCACCCCCCCCCCCCCCCACCCCCCCCCCCCCCCACCCCCCCCCCCCCCCACCCCCCCCCCCCCCCACCCCCCCCCCCCCCCACCCCCCCCCCCCCCCACCCCCCCCCCCCCCCACCCCCCCCCCCCCCCACCCCCCCCCCCCCCCACCCCCCCCCCCCCCCACCCCCCCCCCCCCCCACCCCCCCCCCCCCCCACCCCCCCCCCCCCCCACCCCCCCCCCCCCCCACCCCCCCCCCCCCCCACCCCCCCCCCCCCCCACCCCCCCCCCCCCCCACCCCCCCCCCCCCCCACCCCCCCCCCCCCCCACCCCCCCCCCCCCCCACCCCCCCCCCCCCCCACCCCCCCCCCCCCCCACCCCCCCCCCCCCCCACCCCCCCCCCCCCCCACCCCCCCCCCCCCCCACCCCCCCCCCCCCCCACCCCCCCCCCCCCCCACCCCCCCCCCCCCCCACCCCCCCCCCCCCCCACCCCCCCCCCCCCCCACCCCCCCCCCCCCCCACCCCCCCCCCCCCCCACCCCCCCCCCCCCCCACCCCCCCCCCCCCCCACCCCCCCCCCCCCCCACCCCCCCCCCCCCCCACCCCCCCCCCCCCCCACCCCCCCCCCCCCCCACCCCCCCCCCCCCCCACCCCCCCCCCCCCCCACCCCCCCCCCCCCCCACCCCCCCCCCCCCCCACCCCCCCCCCCCCCCACCCCCCCCCCCCCCCACCCCCCCCCCCCCCCACCCCCCCCCCCCCCCACCCCCCCCCCCCCCCACCCCCCCCCCCCCCCACCCCCCCCCCCCCCCACCCCCCCCCCCCCCCACCCCCCCCCCCCCCCACCCCCCCCCCCCCCCACCCCCCCCCCCCCCCACCCCCCCCCCCCCCCACCCCCCCCCCCCCCCACCCCCCCCCCCCCCCACCCCCCCCCCCCCCCACCCCCCCCCCCCCCCACCCCCCCCCCCCCCCACCCCCCCCCCCCCCCACCCCCCCCCCCCCCCACCCCCCCCCCCCCCCACCCCCCCCCCCCCCCACCCCCCCCCCCCCCCACCCCCCCCCCCCCCCACCCCCCCCCCCCCCCACCCCCCCCCCCCCCCACCCCCCCCCCCCCCCACCCCCCCCCCCCCCCACCCCCCCCCCCCCCCACCCCCCCCCCCCCCCACCCCCCCCCCCCCCCACCCCCCCCCCCCCCCACCCCCCCCCCCCCCCACCCCCCCCCCCCCCCACCCCCCCCCCCCCCCACCCCCCCCCCCCCCCACCCCCCCCCCCCCCCACCCCCCCCCCCCCCCACCCCCCCCCCCCCCCACCCCCCCCCCCCCCCACCCCCCCCCCCCCCCACCCCCCCCCCCCCCCACCCCCCCCCCCCCCCACCCCCCCCCCCCCCCACCCCCCCCCCCCCCCACCCCCCCCCCCCCCCACCCCCCCCCCCCCCCACCCCCCCCCCCCCCCACCCCCCCCCCCCCCCACCCCCCCCCCCCCCCACCCCCCCCCCCCCCCACCCCCCCCCCCCCCCACCCCCCCCCCCCCCCACCCCCCCCCCCCCCCACCCCCCCCCCCCCCCACCCCCCCCCCCCCCCACCCCCCCCCCCCCCCACCCCCCCCCCCCCCCACCCCCCCCCCCCCCCACCCCCCCCCCCCCCCACCCCCCCCCCCCCCCACCCCCCCCCCCCCCCACCCCCCCCCCCCCCCACCCCCCCCCCCCCCCACCCCCCCCCCCCCCCACCCCCCCCCCCCCCCACCCCCCCCCCCCCCCACCCCCCCCCCCCCCCACCCCCCCCCCCCCCCACCCCCCCCCCCCCCCACCCCCCCCCCCCCCCACCCCCCCCCCCCCCCACCCCCCCCCCCCCCCACCCCCCCCCCCCCCCACCCCCCCCCCCCCCCACCCCCCCCCCCCCCCACCCCCCCCCCCCCCCACCCCCCCCCCCCCCCACCCCCCCCCCCCCCCACCCCCCCCCCCCCCCACCCCCCCCCCCCCCCACCCCCCCCCCCCCCCACCCCCCCCCCCCCCCACCCCCCCCCCCCCCCACCCCCCCCCCCCCCCACCCCCCCCCCCCCCCACCCCCCCCCCCCCCCACCCCCCCCCCCCCCCACCCCCCCCCCCCCCCACCCCCCCCCCCCCCCACCCCCCCCCCCCCCCACCCCCCCCCCCCCCCACCCCCCCCCCCCCCCACCCCCCCCCCCCCCCACCCCCCCCCCCCCCCACCCCCCCCCCCCCCCACCCCCCCCCCCCCCCACCCCCCCCCCCCCCCACCCCCCCCCCCCCCCACCCCCCCCCCCCCCCACCCCCCCCCCCCCCCACCCCCCCCCCCCCCCACCCCCCCCCCCCCCCACCCCCCCCCCCCCCCACCCCCCCCCCCCCCCACCCCCCCCCCCCCCCACCCCCCCCCCCCCCCACCCCCCCCCCCCCCCACCCCCCCCCCCCCCCACCCCCCCCCCCCCCCACCCCCCCCCCCCCCCACCCCCCCCCCCCCCCACCCCCCCCCCCCCCCACCCCCCCCCCCCCCCACCCCCCCCCCCCCCCACCCCCCCCCCCCCCCACCCCCCCCCCCCCCCACCCCCCCCCCCCCCCACCCCCCCCCCCCCCCACCCCCCCCCCCCCCCACCCCCCCCCCCCCCCACCCCCCCCCCCCCCCACCCCCCCCCCCCCCCACCCCCCCCCCCCCCCACCCCCCCCCCCCCCCACCCCCCCCCCCCCCCACCCCCCCCCCCCCCCACCCCCCCCCCCCCCCACCCCCCCCCCCCCCCACCCCCCCCCCCCCCCACCCCCCCCCCCCCCCACCCCCCCCCCCCCCCACCCCCCCCCCCCCCCACCCCCCCCCCCCCCCACCCCCCCCCCCCCCCACCCCCCCCCCCCCCCACCCCCCCCCCCCCCCACCCCCCCCCCCCCCCACCCCCCCCCCCCCCCACCCCCCCCCCCCCCCACCCCCCCCCCCCCCCACCCCCCCCCCCCCCCACCCCCCCCCCCCCCCACCCCCCCCCCCCCCCACCCCCCCCCCCCCCCACCCCCCCCCCCCCCCACCCCCCCCCCCCCCCACCCCCCCCCCCCCCCACCCCCCCCCCCCCCCACCCCCCCCCCCCCCCACCCCCCCCCCCCCCCACCCCCCCCCCCCCCCACCCCCCCCCCCCCCCACCCCCCCCCCCCCCCACCCCCCCCCCCCCCCACCCCCCCCCCCCCCCACCCCCCCCCCCCCCCACCCCCCCCCCCCCCCACCCCCCCCCCCCCCCACCCCCCCCCCCCCCCACCCCCCCCCCCCCCCACCCCCCCCCCCCCCCACCCCCCCCCCCCCCCACCCCCCCCCCCCCCCACCCCCCCCCCCCCCCACCCCCCCCCCCCCCCACCCCCCCCCCCCCCCACCCCCCCCCCCCCCCACCCCCCCCCCCCCCCACCCCCCCCCCCCCCCACCCCCCCCCCCCCCCACCCCCCCCCCCCCCCACCCCCCCCCCCCCCCACCCCCCCCCCCCCCCACCCCCCCCCCCCCCCACCCCCCCCCCCCCCCACCCCCCCCCCCCCCCACCCCCCCCCCCCCCCACCCCCCCCCCCCCCCACCCCCCCCCCCCCCCACCCCCCCCCCCCCCCACCCCCCCCCCCCCCCACCCCCCCCCCCCCCCACCCCCCCCCCCCCCCACCCCCCCCCCCCCCCACCCCCCCCCCCCCCCACCCCCCCCCCCCCCCACCCCCCCCCCCCCCCACCCCCCCCCCCCCCCACCCCCCCCCCCCCCCACCCCCCCCCCCCCCCACCCCCCCCCCCCCCCACCCCCCCCCCCCCCCACCCCCCCCCCCCCCCACCCCCCCCCCCCCCCACCCCCCCCCCCCCCCACCCCCCCCCCCCCCCACCCCCCCCCCCCCCCACCCCCCCCCCCCCCCACCCCCCCCCCCCCCCACCCCCCCCCCCCCCCACCCCCCCCCCCCCCCACCCCCCCCCCCCCCCACCCCCCCCCCCCCCCACCCCCCCCCCCCCCCACCCCCCCCCCCCCCCACCCCCCCCCCCCCCCACCCCCCCCCCCCCCCACCCCCCCCCCCCCCCACCCCCCCCCCCCCCCACCCCCCCCCCCCCCCACCCCCCCCCCCCCCCACCCCCCCCCCCCCCCACCCCCCCCCCCCCCCACCCCCCCCCCCCCCCACCCCCCCCCCCCCCCACCCCCCCCCCCCCCCACCCCCCCCCCCCCCCACCCCCCCCCCCCCCCACCCCCCCCCCCCCCCACCCCCCCCCCCCCCCACCCCCCCCCCCCCCCACCCCCCCCCCCCCCCACCCCCCCCCCCCCCCACCCCCCCCCCCCCCCACCCCCCCCCCCCCCCACCCCCCCCCCCCCCCACCCCCCCCCCCCCCCACCCCCCCCCCCCCCCACCCCCCCCCCCCCCCACCCCCCCCCCCCCCCACCCCCCCCCCCCCCCACCCCCCCCCCCCCCCACCCCCCCCCCCCCCCACCCCCCCCCCCCCCCACCCCCCCCCCCCCCCACCCCCCCCCCCCCCCACCCCCCCCCCCCCCCACCCCCCCCCCCCCCCACCCCCCCCCCCCCCCACCCCCCCCCCCCCCCACCCCCCCCCCCCCCCACCCCCCCCCCCCCCCACCCCCCCCCCCCCCCACCCCCCCCCCCCCCCACCCCCCCCCCCCCCCACCCCCCCCCCCCCCCACCCCCCCCCCCCCCCACCCCCCCCCCCCCCCACCCCCCCCCCCCCCCACCCCCCCCCCCCCCCACCCCCCCCCCCCCCCACCCCCCCCCCCCCCCACCCCCCCCCCCCCCCACCCCCCCCCCCCCCCACCCCCCCCCCCCCCCACCCCCCCCCCCCCCCACCCCCCCCCCCCCCCACCCCCCCCCCCCCCCACCCCCCCCCCCCCCCACCCCCCCCCCCCCCCACCCCCCCCCCCCCCCACCCCCCCCCCCCCCCACCCCCCCCCCCCCCCACCCCCCCCCCCCCCCACCCCCCCCCCCCCCCACCCCCCCCCCCCCCCACCCCCCCCCCCCCCCACCCCCCCCCCCCCCCACCCCCCCCCCCCCCCACCCCCCCCCCCCCCCACCCCCCCCCCCCCCCACCCCCCCCCCCCCCCACCCCCCCCCCCCCCCACCCCCCCCCCCCCCCACCCCCCCCCCCCCCCACCCCCCCCCCCCCCCACCCCCCCCCCCCCCCACCCCCCCCCCCCCCCACCCCCCCCCCCCCCCACCCCCCCCCCCCCCCACCCCCCCCCCCCCCCACCCCCCCCCCCCCCCACCCCCCCCCCCCCCCACCCCCCCCCCCCCCCACCCCCCCCCCCCCCCACCCCCCCCCCCCCCCACCCCCCCCCCCCCCCACCCCCCCCCCCCCCCACCCCCCCCCCCCCCCACCCCCCCCCCCCCCCACCCCCCCCCCCCCCCACCCCCCCCCCCCCCCACCCCCCCCCCCCCCCACCCCCCCCCCCCCCCACCCCCCCCCCCCCCCACCCCCCCCCCCCCCCACCCCCCCCCCCCCCCACCCCCCCCCCCCCCCACCCCCCCCCCCCCCCACCCCCCCCCCCCCCCACCCCCCCCCCCCCCCACCCCCCCCCCCCCCCACCCCCCCCCCCCCCCACCCCCCCCCCCCCCCACCCCCCCCCCCCCCCACCCCCCCCCCCCCCCACCCCCCCCCCCCCCCACCCCCCCCCCCCCCCACCCCCCCCCCCCCCCACCCCCCCCCCCCCCCACCCCCCCCCCCCCCCACCCCCCCCCCCCCCCACCCCCCCCCCCCCCCACCCCCCCCCCCCCCCACCCCCCCCCCCCCCCACCCCCCCCCCCCCCCACCCCCCCCCCCCCCCACCCCCCCCCCCCCCCACCCCCCCCCCCCCCCACCCCCCCCCCCCCCCACCCCCCCCCCCCCCCACCCCCCCCCCCCCCCACCCCCCCCCCCCCCCACCCCCCCCCCCCCCCACCCCCCCCCCCCCCCACCCCCCCCCCCCCCCACCCCCCCCCCCCCCCACCCCCCCCCCCCCCCACCCCCCCCCCCCCCCACCCCCCCCCCCCCCCACCCCCCCCCCCCCCC